>NW_004955499.1:4979680-4993374 GCF_000276665.1 Chinchilla lanigera | reverse complement strand
TTCCTTTCCTTCTTTCCTTTCCTTTTGAGACAGGTTCTCCCTAAATCCCCAAGTTTCCCAGGCTAGGCTCAGATTTGAGATCCTCCAACTTCACACTTCCAGAGTACAGGAATCACAAGCCTGTGCAAGCGTGCCTGGCTAGTTCACTTTATATCTGAGTGTATGAAGCACAGAAGCAGGATGTATTTCTTCTACACAAAATGTGACTATGTACTTCCTGGGCATCAGTGGACACATGTTCCCCAAGTGGAAACACAGGAGTTGGTTTTTCAACTTTAGTGTGAGAGCTCCTTGTTCTTGCTACCCATGCTTGCCATTTTGAACGCTGACCTCTTTCCTCTTGGGGGAGGCAGGTGGTCTAGTACTTTACTGTGATCCTGGGCAGGAGAAACAAACCCTAGTCCCCAGGACCACATGTTATACCCTCTATGGTGTTGTTATGCCAGAATCTTCCAGAGGCCTCTGAACACCAGGCTCTGTCAATGCAAAGAAGGAAGGAAAGATGCGTATACAAACACTTTCTCCTCAATGCCTCCGAAAGCATACTTCAGATCTAGTGCTCCTATATGCAGGTGGCAACCACTGTCCCCACACCGCTATGCTGAATCAGAGGAAATCTGAAACCGAGCTTGGATCTCACTAAAAACAAAATATGCAGGAGCCTCTTACATCTCTCAAGAGGCTCCGTACAGTGTCACTGTCAAAACAAAGAGCTCTTCCACAGACCGTATCCCAAAAAGGAAAGGAAGTGTTTCCTTTAGTGAAGCTATTTTCACTGTCAGGGGTTTGGGGTGATGCTTTTGCATGCATGTTGCAGACCTGAAGACCTAAGGCTGATGAAAGAACGCACCTTGTTCGTTTTCCTTTGAACATACTTTCGACTTTTGGCACTTTCATGCTCTGTGTCTTGTGTGGAAAGAACTTTGCAGTCTTTCCACATTTACTACTTTGCCTGTGGGCAAAGAAATCTTGAGAAATATTGGAAAACACTTCACTTTGCTTGCAGGTTGCAATTGAGGAGGAAGTAATGCTCAGATCTCTAGCACTATTTTTAAGTTTCTAAGTGAGAGCATTTGGGATGGAGGGTGGCTGTTGGAATTTGAGAGTTTTCCTTTACCTCATAAGGTCTGAATGATGTTCCATAGTGCTGGAATTTCCTCGGTGGTGGTGGTGTGATTTAAACTTGAAATAATTGTAGAATAGCATTTTTTTTGGGGGCAAAATATTCATGAGGAAGTTTTAGGAGGAAAAAGTAGAGTGTGTGGGATGGAAAAGAATGTGCTTTTGAAAAATTAGAAAAATTAGTTTTTTTGTGCCAGAAGTTTTGAATAGAATTGTCTCACCAGTCTGTTGACACACTTGTAAAAGTCGTATTCTTTCCTTGTTCAGATTATGGTTAACAAATAGGACTGAAAGGTTTTCCCCCACTAGAAAAGCTATTGAAAAATACAAAACATCAAAAATAATGTTGATTTTATGAAATTTTCTGAAGTTGCTGAAGAGCTTTTCCATAATTTGGTAAGTTTTGTGTATAGGCAATATAATAAGTTAAACATATGTTAATTAGTGGAGATAAATGCTATTTTCTCAACTTCAAATCACACACAAAGCAGTAGATTGTGATTCCCAGGGTAAAACAAATAAATCACTAGTAGTCTAAATACTATATAAATATATTGATCCCGTTCACTCAGTAATGCCATTTCTAGGAATTCCACTTCAAAAATTATTCATGGTTGCTTGAAAAAAAAATATAGATGAAAGGATTTTTGCCCGAGTATTACTTATAAAAATGAGGGATGAGAAGCAATCTATATGCCCAACCACAGAGGACTGACAAAATTAATTGTGAGCCATTCATGTCATAAATTATGACATTGGCATGATTTATTGGATATGGGAAGGTGTTTATGGTATTAAAAGTAAAAGGTAGCATTTGAAACATATTTCGTAAAGTATATTTGCAAAGTAAGCAGAGAAAATGATTTGAAATGATTTATATAAAACTATGGATGGTAACTTTGAGTAATGGGATTATGAGCCTAGTAAGTATTTTCTTCTCCTTTGGGCTTATTTTTACATTCTATTTTCTCTAACATGGAAGTGGGCAATATTTCCAGAGGAAACTTGCAATTGAAATAGTTTCTCCTTCTCTAAACTCTCTGTTATTTTGAAACAGAGGGAAATAATAACAGGAGAGTCTAGCAACAAAATGAGGAAGGTATAATTGCTTCACAGTGGCGTAAACATTCTGATTGACTAGTGCCATGGTTTAAATATGGGTAGTGTCTTCCAAAGGTCCCTGTAAAAAGTGGTGCAAAGGGAAGGTACAGGGGACCTTTAAAAGGTGGAGCCTAGTGGGAGGTAGTCAGGTCATTGGGGGTGTGGCTTTTAAGCAGCTGTGAAGACTCCAGTCTCCCAGTCTCTCTGCATCCTGACTTGTGTTGTGAGCTGTTCCCTTCTCCACATGCTACTGTGATATTTTCCCCTTGTCAGAATCCCTAACTTATAGAGCCACTCAGTCTGAATCTTGATTCTGTAGATCTGTGAAGCAAAATAAATCCCTTTTCCTTATAAAGTTCATTGCTCTAGGTATTTATTTCATGGTTTATTTATTTATTTATTTATTTCATATTTCACATTATTATGTGAAACTGATCAATACAATCAGGAAGACTCAGGAACTCAAATTATTGTGGCTAATGTGATCAAGATGGGAATTCAGCCAGAGGAAATGTAAACCCAAAGAGAGCATGGAATGCAAAAAAACAGCTAAAAGGAGTGAAAAGCAAGCCTATGGGCCAATTTAATTAATTGCTACCAATTAAAAAAAACATGGTGAAAGATTAAATTATAGGTACCAATGTCAAGAGAGTCTAGGACAGAATATTCACTAGTGTGACAAAAACATGCCAAAGTCAGCTAGTTATATGCAAGAGAGACTCTAGGGTCAAAAATTAAAAGCATTGTTAAACCTATAGCTTCTGAATACACAGAGGAAGTTTAAAAAGTAACATAGGAATCAAGCAATCCAATATGAATCAAAAGAGGAGAAAAATCCCTCAAAGACATGAGAAGACAAAAATCTATTAAAATATACTAGTATTTTAAAGTAAAGAGAACCATTATGGAGGATTAAAGGACTCACATCTGAAATAATCAAGAGCTTTTATCCATTTGACCCCATAACTACAGAAAGAAAAAGGAAAAACAAAGCAAAACAGGTCCTCCCCACAAAAGCAACAGAATTGAGAGGAACTTTAAAGTATATTGCTAACAAATATACTTGTCAAAACTATTTTTAACATAGTACTACTCTCAAGAAATAACTGATCAAACAGAACCAAAAAATACTAAGGTAATAGCTCAGCTGCACAGCGCCTGCCTGGCAAGTGTGAGGTCATGACTTTGATTCCCAGAATCAAAAAAAAAAAAAAAAAAATGCAGAAAGTACAATTAATGAAGAACACATATTGTCTTCAAGCATTCCCATAACATTTATAAAATCTGCACATTAGCAGCTCACACAGTATTGAATTATGTCAGAGAACTGACATATTAGGCCACTTTCCCCGGTTACATGCAAATTGAATTAGAAGCCAACCATTAAAAGACAATAAAATGGGTAAAAGCTTGAAACACAAAAGTGCATATCTAAAACAAATCTCCAGTTATAAGAAAACCAAAAAGAAACTTGGTGGTGAACCGTGTATCATACATTATATTATGAGCTATTTTAAATGAAGTAGATCTTAAAAACATGGCCAGATATGCACTTATTAAGAACAAAATGAAATCTATGTGAGTTAATATAGTTAAAGATATAATATAGTTTAATATAGTTAAAGGACCAGTAGAATAGAGTAAAATCAAAGCCCCCCCCCCAACACCTTCACCTTGGAGGTTAAGGGTTCAACAGGTGTTTTTGGGACGAACATTGATTTTCTTGGACCATAGCAAGTCCAAGGGATATTTTATGCTTTCAGTTGTCCAAAGCAGTGGTTTTAAAGTGTGGTCCTTGGAATAGCTCCATCAGTATCACCTGTTGATTTGAAAGAAATGCAGAGGTTGGACCAAACACGATGGTGCACACCTGTAGTTGCACCACACCTGGGAGGCTGCAGCAGGAGGACCGAAATTTCAAGCCCTGCCTGAGCAAATGAGTGACTTAGTGAGACCCTATCTCTAAGTAAAAAATGAACAAATATGACTGAATTTGCAAAGTTGTAGAGTGTGAAAGTCCCGGGTTCAATGCCCAATACCAGAAAATAAATGAAATGTAAATCCTTTGGAACCCCCAGATCAGTCCTCTGGTGGCAGATTCAGCAATCTCTACTGATTCATGTGCAAGTGTGAGAACCTCTACCTTACGCATTACCTCCCAAACATGCTGAGTGTTAGAAATGCTTGAGAAGATTCCCAAAGCCACAAATGCTACATCTGCACACTTGAATTTAATTGGCTGTGGGTAGGTATGATCATAAGAGCAATATTACTGTGCACCAGGAAATTCGGCTGGTTAGCCTGGGCTATAAATGATTAATGGGAAACAGTGTTGCTCAACGTCCAATATCACCAAGGACACCCCACGCACTTACCAGGATGCTGATTCCTGGGACAAAGTTCAGGCGGTGTCAACGTTTCAGTTCAGTACATCTTGGTGTAGCCCAGGAATCTGCATTTTGTGTCCAAGATCTTGATGGATACAGATAGATGGGTAGCGAATCTGTTTTCAGGAAAGCTAGTGTGCTTGTCTTGCAGAGTAAGGTGGCACCCCGGGCCACATTGCACTAACGCTTTCAGCAGGTGGTTCCAGAGGCACATCTTTTTCTGCCCCTTCGCAGGTTTTAGTGAATATAGATGGCAGTAAAATCTCCTTCGGAGAATGTTTCTGAGTCATCTATAAAAATCCCAGGAAAGGCTTTGCTTAATGTCTCTCATAAAACAAGGGGCAAGACCAAGTTATTTTTAGAGCCTAGTATTAGGTGTTCATGAAGACATGAATTATGTTCTTTTATTACACACCAAGGGCTACTGAATTCTTCACACATTGCTTCTTGCTTAGAGTATGAGGAAACTGAAAATTCAAATTTAAGCTTCAGTTTCAAGAACCACTCTTAGACTTGTGTTTCCAGTTGCTCATGCTTACTTGGTGGGATATGTTTTTGCCAGGACCATTTCATGTAGTAGGCATTAAAGAGTTTAAGAGGAAGGCAGCCTCCGTCTTTGGCTCCAGTGAGGTCATTATGGATCCTTCAGTGTTCTGCGTGGTAGTCATATCTTTGTTTTCTTGAAGGCCTTGGATCAACCAGAACAAAGTAATTTAAAGCAGTACCTTTGCCAACACAAAAATGAGTTTTACTGGGATGTTCTGTGATCACCCTGTATCAGTCGACTTCTCAGGGTGTGGAGACTGAGGCCAGCTTCCTGCTTAGCCAGCTAAACTTTTATGATGTGACAGATCTCCCAAAGACTCTGTCTATCAAACCTCAGGTCTGATTTCCTGATTATCATTCCCTTAGCAAACTGTCACACATCAATGCCTGGAAGATGCTGGTGTCCATTACTGCACAGGCACAGAAATCTTGGAAAATAAGCTTTTGAAATTTTCCTGACTTCCGTCCTCTGATTGATGTGTAATCTGTAGTTCTCAAAATTGGCAGCGTGTGGTTTTGCCACTGTGGACGTAACAGGATATTTCTACAAATCAATGTGACTACTTCATCACTGGACAGTATAATCCCATGAGACCATCATTCTATATGTGATCTGTCACTGGCTGAAATGCCACTATGCAGTGCTCAGTGATCTTCCAGACCATAAAGACTGAAAGACTAGAGCCTGCTACATATGTCTGCTGGTCAGGTTCCCCTTAAATGCTAGCCTACTTGCTTGTTAGATGTTTCTTACCTTTGGAACTTCCATTTCTTTGGAATCTAATCATGATCCCACACTCCATGCATTTTCCTACAAATGACTCAAATTTTTCTTTCTTTATGGCAGAGTAATACTCCATTATGTGTAAAAAAATCTCCTTTCCTTATCCATTCATCCTCTGATGGACATATAGCCCACATTCAAGATTTACTACTATGAGTTCTTCTGCTATCAATATGGTTGTGCATGTGTCTCTGTACTTGGATGTCTTTAAATTTTTTGGGAAGATAGCTAGAAGGGGAATAGCTGAGCTGGATGATATTTCTACTTTTAGTTTTCTAAGGAATCTTCTTACTGACTTTCAAAGTGGTTGTAAAGATTTTATGACATCACAATCAAAATACCAACACCATGCCCCATACAAGAAGGAAAAAAAATCCTAAACTTCATGTGGAACCAGAAAGACCCAGAATAGCAAAGGCTTTCCTGGGAAAGAAGAGCAAAGCTGGAGGTATCACAATCTCAGATTTCAGATTATATTACAAAGCCACAGTGATAAAAGCAGCATGACACTGGTTTTCTGTTGAATTCCCTCTCCACCCCATCATCCCCCAGGAGTGATTAAGTGGTCCTGGGGATGAACTCATCCATCCCTGTGCCACTGGGCATTTGGAGCCCCTTCTGGACCCTTCCCTGTCCAGCTTGCTTTACCTGGTCTCTGCTTTTCCCCCAGGAAATCTCAGTGAATTCCACACTATCCTGTTGATGCCTTAATAAACCTTACCTCTCACGAAGCATCTCCAGAGATTTCCTTTGGGTCCTCAGCCAACCCACTTCCCTCCCCCTATCCTGTCTGAAGACAGGACATTTGGTCAAGAGTGTGCTTTGACAGGGTTCATCCTTATTTGGGGATCTCTGCACAGAATACAATTTTAGCATCTTACCATTTCTCTCAAGTCAAACACAACTTTCTATTTCAACTTTATGATGATGGGAAATTCATGATCATTTCTTTATCTCCTTTTTCATGGCTTCTGATTTCTGCAACTCGTTGACCTTGGGGTTGTGTTTTCAATTCTTCTGTAGGTTACTGGACTGCCCTTCCTGCTGATGTCGAGGATCTTAGGTTTCCTGGTAGGAAGTGTGGGTCCCATCAAGGAGGGCTGTTTGTATCCAGACGCTTTTTGGATATGCAGTTGTAGTAGTAAACAGCAAGCTTTTGCAAACTGGCTTAACACTACTTAAGCAACATCTTACCTACTAGAGCCCTACATGGCAAAATATCTCACATGGAGTTCTTTCCACAGTGTCCTGACCTATTAGACCAAGAAAAAGAAAATGAACAGGATTTGATTTGCAAATTTCCAGGATATGTCAACTTTGAGAACACAAAGGCTGCTTCCTGAGGACCTACACAGAAAAAAAAAAAAAAAGTTCCAACATCACTGAAGGGAAAATGGCCAATATTTCTGGTGAAAATTATTTTAACCTTTTCTTTTTGAAACAAAGTCTTGCTATATACATCAGGGTGACCTTAAACTCACTATGTAGCAGAGGCTGGCCTTGAACTCAGGGCAATCCTACCTCAGCTCCCTGAGTGCTGGAATTACAGGACTGCATCATCATGCCTAGGTCAATTTATTACAGTTTATTCTATCATACCTTAGATTTAGGGTGTAAATGCATTGAAAATAATATTTCAACAATGTTTTTGTTTTAAAAAACATTCAAGCAGGGCAAAGGTGCTCACCTTTTGTTCCAGCACTGTGGGAGGCGAAGACAGGAGGATGGGAATTCTGAGGCCAGCCTGGGCAACTTGGTGACTTAGGAAGACCCTGTCTCAAAATAAAAATGGGCAGGGGCTGGCGATTTAGCTCAGCAGCACAGTGCCTGCCTGGCAAGTGCAAGGTCGTGAGTTCGATTCCAGGTACCGGGGGAAAAAAACCAAAACAACAACAACAACAACAAACAGAAAATAAAAATGGGCAGAAGACAGAGCTTAGTGTGAAGGCTCTGTGTTCAATTCTAAGAAAAAACAAAGAAAGAAAGAAAGAAAGAGTGAGAAAGGTTTCCCTCCTATGTATGTGTCTTAATTGCTTTTCTGTCACTGCTGAGACAAAATTCCCAACACCCCAAAATTAAGGAGGGAAAGGTTTATTTAGTTCAGTTTGTGGAGTTTTCAGTCCACACCTGGCTGGCTCCAAGGAAGACTGGCATATGGCAGATAGCAACAGTTCATGGCAGCAGAAAATGGTAAAAGCAACAAGAGCATGAAAGGGAGGAGCAGAAAGAGCAAGCTTCTTTCCCTCCCTTATATAGCATGCAGACTTCCCACCTTAGGGTGGGTGCAGCACTCACACCCATAATCCCGGCAATGGGCCATGAATTAATCACAAACTCTAGAAGCCCACACCCAAGACTGCATGAGGCTTTAGGGTAGGGGGCATCTACACACAAACCATAACATTCTGCCCCAGGCTTCCCAAAGACTCATGTATATTTCCTTGTGCAAAGACATGGAGTCCATCTCCAAAAGTTACCAAAGTCTTAACAGTTTCAGCATTGCTGAAAAGTCCAAGTCCCAAGTTTCCTTTGAAATGTATGGTAAACACTTAGCTGTGAGCCTCACACAAATGAAAAGAAAGTTAAACACTTCCAGCGTTCAATGGTGTAAGATAAATATTATCATTCCAAAAGGTACAAACAAGGGATACAAAGGAAAGGGACCAAAGCCAGTCCAAAATCAAGCAGGGAAAACATTAAGTCCTGTAGTTCCATGTGGAACATCTGAAGCAATCTGTGGTAAGTTGTGAGCTCCCAAGGCCTTACGTGGCTTCACCCCTGGGGCAGACACTTCTGGTGGTCGTACCTCCCATGGTTTCTCTCTGGGGCTGTCTTTACTCCCTCCTTGCAGGTTTCCTGAGATAATCAACGATTTTGGCTTTTCTAAACTTCTGGGGTCTCCACTGCGCCTTTGGCTTCACACTCATAGCTTCATTCATTGCCCTCTCAGGGGCACACTGCCTGGCCTCCCAAGCCTTCTGAAAGCTTGGAGGAAGCATGTTTAACCCCACAACTCATGCATTCTGTGTGTACCTGAAACCAGCTCTATGTGGGTGCTACCAAGGTCTGCTGCCAGCTGGAGTAGTAGTCAAATTTTCCTCTCCTTTGACTACAGGAGTTCAATGCCTGGATCGTTTAGCACTCTGAACCTGATACAAGGAACAAATGCACTCTGATCCTGATACAAAGAAGAAATTCTCTGTGCCACTACCATTCTGGAACACCGTTCTCTGTGTCTTTTTCCTCTCAGCAAAATCTTTCACTTTTTCAGTTTTGAAGCTGCAAAAGGTGGGGACTTGCTCCTTCTTGTGATGTCCAAGACTTCCTCAGCTCTATCTTTGCAGTCCGCAGCTTCAATGGAGCTTCCATTCTGGCCAAATTCACACTTTAAATCATTGTACTGGACTCTCTGCTTTTCATTCACAGCACAGATCAGGCAAAAATTGCCCAAAATAGCCATGCCACAGCCTCAACATTCAACCGCCTTGAAATTTCTTCTGCTAGATTAATTACTCTGACACCTTTAATCTTAGTCTCAGGCTAAATCTCTGGACATGAGCAAAATACAGAAAAGCTTCTTTCAAGCTATTACATACATCATCTGGAGTCCAACAACCAGTGCAATCTGTCCCAGCAGAAACCTCCCAAATCTGATTTTTACCAGCAGGATTTCTCTCAGCCTTCTGGTCTTTTGAGCTCTGACCAGAATCTCTCATACAGGACAGCCTGAGGCATTCTATCTCTAGTTTTTCAGGCAACATTTCCAAACCTTTCCAAACTCTTCTCATAAGCCCTTCCAAAGGTTTTTGAACCACATAGTATGGTATAGTCACAGCAAGGACCCAACTCTTGGCACCAAATTTTGTCTTAGTTAGAAGACAGAAGTAAAGCTTTTGGAAGATGATTGGGTCATGTAGACAATAACCCCCTCAATGGATTAATCCACAGTGGTTTCATTGTTGAACATGCTGTTGCCAGGTATGGCCTGCCTGGAGGAGGTAGATATTGGAGATGAAACCTGCAAGGATACGTCATGTGCTCAGCTTGGGCTGGGGATGTAGCTCAGCAGCACAAGTGCCTGCCCTGTAAGTGCAAGGTCCTGAGTTTGATTCCCAGTACCAAAAAAATGTATTCAGCACGTTCAAAAAGCTCCACCTCTGAACACATGGACTTCCAGGGTGATTTTCTTTATTTACATCGTAGTAGGCATGTATGATTCTTTTGTTTCTGTTTCCAGAGGATTGTGCCATGCATTGTAGGATGTTTAGCCTACACCTCTGGATTCTACCAACTAAATGCCAAAGTGGCTGCTCTTGGAAAGTGTGACAACCAAAATATCTTCTAATATTGACAAATGTCCCTTGAAGGACACAATCACTTTCTCTTGTGAACTGCAAAACTACACCCACATTTTTATAAATAGATCCATTATAAGTAGACCTGTCTTTAATGTACACCTCCGTGTAATGTCTTGGAGACCCTAATTGTCTCAGAGGAGGGACTAAAAGCATATGGCACTGCTTATTCCTTGGACAATGGATAGTTACTTGAAAACTTCCTATATAGCTTTTCCTTATTCCTTTCTTTGTCCCTTTTCCTTTTCCTCTTCCTCTTCCTCTTCCTCTTTCTCTTTCTCTCTTTCTCTTTCTCTTCCTCTTTCTGTTTCTCTTTCTGTTTCTGTTTCTGTTTCTCTTTCTCTTTCTCTCTCTCTTTCCTCCTCTGTCTCTGTCTCTGTCTCTATCTCTCTCCTCTCAGATAGAGTCTTCCAATATTTCTTTATTGTGGGAGCAATCTCATGGCACTGCAAGTTCTTTGACAGCATCTCTGCCGTTTATCTATCAGGTACCAGTGACAGCCCCTCTCCTTTAGTTGTGAGAGCCAGAAATATCTACATTCATTGCCAAATGTTCCTTCACAGACAAAGTTACTGTATTTATAAATTACTTCTCTTAGGAAACAGATGGGCCTGAAGTAGCAGCTTGAGAGGGATACATATATTGGGACATTAAAGATATTTAATACAGAAGGGGCACTGACATTTGATAGGACCATAATCAGTTTTAGTATGAAACAGAAGGCACAGTTCAAATTTATAAGCTTGGTCATGAACCTAGATCATTGCTCATGGTTTTAACTCTTTATCGCGATCACTGTCACCATCATGGGAGGCCCTTTTTATATAAAAGTGTTAAAGTCACACTGACTTTTAAAAAATTCTATCCATGATTCCATGCTGCTGTAATCAACCATGTGAGAATTGAAAATATTTTGGGAAAAATAGTATCTGTAGTATACTTGTAAAACAGTGATTGCAAATAAAGAGTTCACTATAAAAACCACTTACGTTCTACTAAATATCATAAATCAGAGTCATTAACTTTGGTAATATATCTTGCTCCAAGCGTCTTTCTCTTTGTATTTTTTTTTCTTGCTTTTTCTGGTCTTCATGAGGTGAGGAACTTTTTCCCATCATTCCCTTTTGCCATGGTGCTTGTGCCTTGCAGTCAGCTTACCATGCACTGAATCCTGTCAAACCATAAGCCAAACGATAGTTCTTTAAATTGTGGGTAGGTGTCAGGCATTTTGTCCCAGCAAACAGAAATGCTGACTAATATACCCACTTTACAGCAAGGTAGAAATCATGCTAACATCTGGGGAAAGGATCCTCTTGTCATTTCTTTGGAAAATAAACCACTCTTCCTTTAATTTGTTTGCTCAGGAATTTTATTCTAGAAACGGAAGGTGACTAATGCAGCAGCTCAAAAATCCAGTCATTGCATTTGATTTCTCAATCCATTTGAAACCTCCTTATGATAGAAAAACAAATAAACTTGGTCAATCTTGACATTAAACTTGGCAAAAGAAAATCTGAATTGGTTTGGAAGGGAGCCAGGTGTTACTTCTGGATTCATGAACCTGCTTTGAAAGGGTCCTACTTGCATGAAAATCTGAATTAGATTGGAAGGGAGCCAGGTGTTATTTCTGGATTTATGTGCCTGCTTTAAAACAGTCCTACTTGCATGAACTATAGCTAAAGACTTTCAAAACTCATGAGGACCAGGAAGAGAAACAGTCTCATGTGAATGATAGGATGACTTAGTTTTTTTGCTTCCTAGCCTTGATTCTATTGTGTGTGTGTGTGTGTGTGTGGTACTGGAAACATCCCAGGACATTATTTTTTTTATTTTGAGACATGGTCTCACTAAATCACTAAATTACTCAGATTGGGCTGGAAATTCCTAGCCTCCTGCATCAGCTTCCCAAAGTGCTGAGAATATAGGCGTGCACCACCATGCCCAGCTTATACTTAGATCTTTTTTCTCATGTTCACTTTTCATTATAGGTAGCCATCGCAGCAGAAGGATATCAAGGGTAGTCCTCAGAGTCCTCCTCCCAAATATCCTGAATCACAGCATTGGTTATCATAGAATGATCACCAAGTATTTATGTAGTATGTGCTGTATACCATTGCTCCTATATCTCTTCTTACAAAGCTTACAGCCTATCAGGTAAACTATGATACATTTTTACAGAAGAAATGCTGTGTTTTGAATCTCTGCATCCTTCTTAAACTCAGATGTTGAAACCTAACTCCTAAGCACAGGATATTAGGAGATGTGGGTTTTGGGAGATGGTGAACTAATGCAGGTAGAGCCTTATGTATGGAATCATTTCTCTTGTCAAAGAGACCTGAGAGAGTTCCTTGTCCCTTCCCCCATGAGTTCCCTGTTCCCTCCACTATCTGAGGACACAGAGAGACAACACCATCTATGAACCATAAAGTGGCCCTCACCAGAAAAGGGATCTGCCATGTCTGGACCTTGGATATCAGCCACCAAGACTGTCAGCAAGATGTGCATCTTGTTCATCAGCCACCTGATCTGTAGTATTTTGTTAGAGCATATTGGAGTAAGACAAGAGAAAATTGAGATAGAGCAAAGGTCTATGACCTTGTCAAGGTCATGGATATTAATTTACAGTTCACCTAAATACAGCAATCTTCCTTGAGACCCTGCAATAGCCCATTCTCCATCACCATGTTGAAATATCAAAGGCAATTCACTGATAAAGAGAAAAGTGTTTCTTTTTGGCTTATAGCTTTGGAGTGTGCAGTCTATGACTGAGTGGCCCTTTGCACACCATAGAGTAAGTACATGGTAGAGGAGATTACTCGCATCATGGGCCAAGAAGCAGTGTGAAATGGGAGGAGCCTGGGGTCTTACACTCCTCTTCAAGGACACACCCACAATGACCTAAGGACCTCCTATAGATCATACCTCCTCAACATGCACAGCACTCCGTATGGTCACACACTGAGGACAGAACCCTGGACATGTGCACCTTTGGCACACCTTCAACATCTAAATTATAGCAGACTCTGTAGGTTCAAATGTAAAAAAACCTGCCTCCCATGAAAGAAATGAGAATATTTCATGTTATGAGTAAATGCTAGTGACTACCATTAGGTTGTATTTCTCTAATTCCCTCTGTTTTGTGTTAAATAGAAGTTTTTGTGGCTGGGGATTTAGCTCAGTGGCACAGTGTCTGCCTGGCAAATGCAAGGTCATGAGTTTGATTCCTGGTACTGGAAAAAAAACAAAAACAAAAAAAAAAAGAAAAGAAATTTTTGAATTTTCGTCCAGTATAAATCTGAACACACAGCTCTCCCAAAATTCAAAGACCCAATCCAAAAATGGGCAGCTGAGATGAATACACACTTCTCAGATAAAGAAATACAAATGGCAAATAAATAC
>NW_004955499.1:4972706-4978975 GCF_000276665.1 Chinchilla lanigera | reverse complement strand
GTTGTTCTACTGTCTTCTATTTCTTTGCTGAAAGAAACTGTCAATGAGTCTTTGATTGATCAATATTGCATGTCTATCTGTTTTCATGAGAAACCACTTTAAAGATATCATATGTAATACAAAAAGCATTGTTAATTTCCTACCACTTTGTTTGTAACTGTATTCCCTGTACTGTTCTTTTGTTATTTTGTAAAACGTCTGTCTGTTAATGCTTTCCTCCTTTTATTTAAAAAAAAAAATTGGAACACACACACACACACACACATACACATGCTAATTTAAGTAATCCTATACAATTAAGGAAGAAGGAAATTGAAAGTCTCCTTTGCAGTCTGTGTTGATTCGCATATCCAAATAATACTTTTAGTATTTAGAAGTGAAATTATCTTTTTGCAAACATATATTAGTTTCTCGCCTATCCACTGGATACTGTGGATGTTCTGCTACAGTTTGGATCTTAAATATACCCTGGAGTTTCATGTCTTGGAGGCTAGGGAAGTTGTGGGACATTCAAGATGCAGGGTCTTGTGGAGGTATTCAGCTCATTGGGAGTGTCTTCTCAAAGCTCTTGGGAGGCCCCAGCATTTTGCATTTTTACCACATTTTCTCACAATGAGGTGAGTGGTATTTGGGTTTTGTTTTGTTTTGTTTCTTGCTTTTTGTTTTTCTTACCATGGTGAACTCTCACCCTGATGTGCTGTCTCATTGAAATAATGCGGCTTCCTTATCATGGGTCTCTAAAACTATGAGTCAAAATAAACCTTTCCTATTTATAAACTGATTGTCCAGGCATTTGTTATAGTGACAGCAAGCTGACTAATCCAGTTTCTTAGAGGAGAGGCTGTAGCCATCTGAAAGTTAACACAAGGATTGAATCTGTTCTTCTGGAACACTTTAGTGCCTTACCCATGTGGATAATGACTACAACAAAATACAATGACAAGTTTTATACCTGCAAACTGTATAAGTCTGGTGAAATATGTTATCTAAACCTGAATTTTAAAAACTGGCTTATAAATTCTTAGAAGAAATTCTTAAGGAGTGGACTCTAAAAAAATGGTCCTTTTCAGAAGTCCATACAAGAACAGAATGTGTTAGCAGTCAGCCATCCTGCCCAATCTATCATCCCTAGCAGTGTTGCAGCAACAAAGGCCAACATAGCTCAGAGGTAGAAAATTCTTCATCTCTAGGTATCAGGGTCACATAAAAATTTAACTCCAAGTCCAGGAGCCTCAAGGCATCTTCTGAAAAGCAGAAACTATAAAACCCACTGCGTTCTACTGCAGGAAGAAAAAAAAAGGATTGCAAGGTGAAGCAAGCTCCCAGTCACAGCAAACTTGGGGAGAAGCCAAATAACCACATTTAAACCAAGTAATGAACCCAGCTTGGTCCCTAAAGCAGAGGGGCAGCCTTAGTATGGATGCAAGCTTTATATGCCCCAGATCTTATCTGCCCTTGTGTTGTGGTAAGATGCATAGATGCATTTCATTTCCTGGGGAACTAATGTCGAATGACCTAGCAGAGTGTAACCACCTCAGCTCTTCAACCAACTCTTCCTTCTTCAAGATGGAGGTCTCACTTGAGATGCTGACAATGCAAGTAGTGTCTGTGCTGTGGGATTACTGTTAACTGAAAAGGAAGAAATGGCAGCAACTCTGTGTATAAGAAGCCACTCAATAGTATACTTCTAAACAGTATCAAGGCATGAATTATAGCTTAAACAGGTGTACAATTCTAAACTGCTTTTGTGGGAGAATGAGGCAACTGCACAAGTCCAATAAAGGAAAATCCTCCTCAAATTCTTATGTTGCATCCTTACCCAAAAGTTGATGTGAGGAGATGGGGACTCTGGGTGGTAATGAGGTCATGAAGGGGAAGCCTCAGGACCTCAAAGAGCTCCCTGTCTCTTTCACCTTTTAAGGACACACAGGAAAGGGGTCATTATGAACACAGAAGCAGCCCTCACTCTATACAGAGCCTGCCACACATTGAGTTTGGACTTCCAGCCCCCGGGACTACAAGAATCAATGTCTATTGTTTCAGGCACCTCGTCTGAGATAGTTTCTGGCTAGTGTAATAACTGAGCAGGTGTGTATTGCCTGAAAATTCATACAAGAATCCACACCTTCAGCGTGGTACTGTTAGGAGATAGGGCTCTGGGAAGTATGTGGTCATGGAGGTGGAATCTCATTGTGTTGGTTTGGGGAATATTATTGCAAGGAGAAACAATACAGTGCAGGACACACGGTTTATAAGATTATTTATAATAGTCACCCAAAGAATGATATACAAGAGAGTGCAGGAAATTTGCCCACACACTATGACCAAGGAAACTAGCTGAAGGTCTGGATCTCACGGAAATGTCCTGCATGAGTCCAGGTGAAGACCTACAGCTCATATAACTGGAGTCCCAGAGCCCATAACAATGTCTCATGCAGGCCTGTTTCATGGATCTGTGCTGCAAAGGATCAAAGGTCAGTGGGGGAATCTAAGAAGTCTGTGCCAGCGGGATGAAGAATCTGTGCTAGCAGGCTGAGGGATCTTCCCTGGAGCCAGAAAGCAACACACAAAGTAAGAACCAGAGTTCCCCTGAAAGGTACCACAGCCATCCTCAGCAACAGTGAAGTCTAGTGCTCCTCCAATGATCAGAACAGCTGAGTTCCTATCAAGAAAGCCAATGTGACAAGCTTCTTCAGGAGACTGAGCTATGCACCTTCCTCCCTTCAAGAGCCAGGAAGCGATTCTCAGAGTGAAGACCAGAGCTTCCCCAAAGAGAACCAAAGCTATTCTCAGTGCCAACAAGGTCCCGAGCTCCTTGGAGGATGAAACAGCCAAGTTCATCAGGAAAACCAGCATGATGAGCTCCTCCAAAAGAACCAATAGCTCCTTATAGCTCTACCAGCTCCCAACAGCTTTTCTCAGTTCCCAAGAACCTCGTTTTCCTTCACCCATTCTGCCTCTTATGCTGCTGGAATAGTCTCCAGGTGGGCCTCCCACATCCAGCATCATACTTACTCAGCTCAGCCTGGAGTTATAAGTTGACCAGCAGTTATCAATCCACTACACTCATGGATGGGACCATTGTCCTTAAAAAAGAGCCCTAGAGAGCTCTTTGCCTTTTCCACCATGAGAAGATGCAGCAAGAAGGTGCCATCGATAAACCCAAAAGAAGCCCTCACCAGACAAGGGATCTGTCATACCTGTACTTTGGATTTGCATCTCTTGGGATAGAGCACAATCTGTCTGTTGCTTATAAAACATACAGTCTAAGACAATTTGCTATGAAGCATGGATGGACATATTGCAGTCAGATAAGGGAAAACTATTTGATATCGGGAAAGACAATCCACTTCCTTAGAATTAAAGCTTCATAGCATTATATAAACTTAGCAATTTGGCAGTTTGTCTCTTTCCTGGGAACTCAGAGTGGGCATTTTTAAAATTTCAGTTTCTATGTCATGGTATCATGTGGTGGGTACTTCCAGAATTTTTAAATTTTAATTGGAAGTTGGGATTCCCTTCTCTATTGTAATTTATAAATCATATTGTTTATAACATAAAATAATGCATGATATTCACTGTCATGGGGTGTTGAATAGTCTACATTCTTGTTTTGTCTTCTGTCTTGCAAATATAAAATATTACTATCAATTTTGCATTTAATAGAACCCAAATCTGAGGATAAGCAAAAAAATTTTGGGATTTCTGAATTCTGCCTCTCCCATTTATAGATAAATGGATGGACCTTGAGACCATACTTTTAAGTTAAATAAATCAGACACACATCTGTAAATATCTCATTGTTTCTCTGGTGTAAGAAACTGTAAGTGTAAATAAGAACTAAAATGTATACTAGGTATTGTGAAATAGGAATTCATTGTTCAAAGTGAAAGGAGAATTGGGGGATAAGGATAGAAGGAAAAAGAAAAGAATGAGAAAAAAGGATAAAATGGAAACAAAGCTTTGTAAATAAGAAGAGGAAGAAGGGCTGAAGAGAGGGGAAGGGAATGGGAAAAAAAGAAGAACTAAGATATACCATGTACAGGTAGAAATTCCTTATGATGAATGTGATCATTATGCATATCTAAATGGTACCAACAAACTTAGTTATTAAAAAATAAATAAATAAATTCTGTCTCTACGCATCCATGACAAGTACAAGGAGTTGAACTTTTGTTTGCCAGTATGTGAGCAAGATACTTTATTTGACAACTGTGAGCAGGAACAATCTGTATGGTTTAGCTTTCCTATTATTGGAGTGCAATGCCCAACACTCAGAATTTAAAAGATGGGAGGTTTAATCTGGCTCATGGATTCTAAGGGTTCAGTCCATGGTTAGGTGGCTCCAAGGCAGAAACATGGTGGAAGGTGAAGGTGGAGTAAGGTGATTACTTCTTGGTGGCCAGGAAGAAGAGCAGGAAATCAGCACCAGAGAGGAAGTGACAAACGACCATGCATAGTCTCTGAGGTCACTCAGACATACCAAGCAAAGTATTCCACCAATCCCCTGGGGGCAATGAGAACCAAGTCAATAAACTTGACTCCATCAAGCTTAACTGTCACGCAACCATGTGGTGCAGAACAAACCATGTCCTCTTTCCTAAGACAAACACTGAAAAATGACCTTCTGAAAAGCATTATTTAATTTGGCACACTGTGGTGGACTGACAACTGGTGGCCAACTTGTAACACCCAGCTGAACTGAACCAGTGCAGTGTTGGGTGTGGGAGGTCCACCTGAGGATTGCTGCCAACAAAATAAAAATAACTGGAGAAGATAAGAAGCTGTTGGGAGCTGTTGGAGCTGTTTGGGCTCGTGATCTCAGACATTTCAGTCCACGCTCATCTGGCTCAAGGAAGAAACAGCCCGGTGGAGAAATGCTGCTCACCTCCCAGCAGGCAGGAGGCAGCGACAGAAGGGGGAATAGGCAGAGAGAATGGGGTCTGGGACAGGATACTGTCACCAAGGTGTTACCCTCTTGACTTATTCTCTTCACCTAGCTCCCACCTGCTACATTTCTTGTCAAGCTGTAAATGCATCAATGGCATAATACAGTGATGAAGTTAGATGTCTTGTGATATAATCAGCTCCCCTGAGCACCTCTGAACACAGGAACTTTTTCCAAGGTGTTTTAAATCTAAACCATTAAAACATCCTCACGGTGGAGTCTCATGGTTGAATCATGGTGACTTTGAGGGACAGGGAGGCACTTCACTTGAGAGACCAGACAGAGAGGGCAGGAAGGGAGGAGGTCCAGAGACAAACTTCAAAAGCACATGTCCAGGGACCATACTTCCATCCTCATGTTGCACCTCCTCATGTGTGCACTACCTCCCCAGTGCCTACGCAGGGATGGATCCATTAATTGGTAAACCCACTGATGAAGGCAGGTTCCTCATTATGCAATGGTCTCCCCAAACTGTTGCTTTCATGGCCAGGCCTCCAACACAAGAACCTGTGAGGGACATTTCAGATGCAAACCATAACAATAGCTAGACACCTCATCTGCACACTGTATTTTCTCTTCTCTGCTTTGGTCTCAGTAAGCCCTACCCCAACCTTACCTTACTCCCTCTGTTTGTTTAAGGCTTATTTTGCAAGGGGGACAATACAATACAGAACACATATTTTATATGATTATTTATAATAGTCACCCAAAGAACTATCGATATACAAAAGTGCAGGAAATCTGTCCACATATTAAGACCAAGGAAACTAACTGAGGGCCTGGATCCCATGATAAGGTTGTGCATGAATCCAGCTTAAGACCTAGAGCTCATAACAATGCCTCCCCCGAATCCAACTGGAGGCCCAGAGCCCATAACAATGTTTCATGCAAGACTATTTCATGGATCTGTGCTGTGAAGGCCCAAAAGTCAGTGGTGTAATCTAGGAAGTCTGTGCTAGCGGAATGAAGGATCTGTACTAGCAGGCTGAGGGATCTGCACTGGAGCCAGGAAATGAAGCTCAGAAGAACTGGAGTTCTCCCTGAAAGGTATTACAGCCGTCCTCAGCAACAATGAGGTCCCGAGCTCCTCTGATGATCAAGATGGCTGAGTTTCCATCAGGGAAGCCAACACAGGAAGCCTCTCCAGGAAACCGGCAGTGCACCATCTTCCCCTTCGGAGCCCAGAAGTGATGCTCAAAGTGAGGACCAGAGCCTCCTGAGATATAACCAAAGCCATTCTCAGTGCCAATGAGGCCCCGTGCTCCTTGGAGGATGAAAACAGCCAAGTTCATCAGGAAAGCCAGCATGACGAGCTCCTCCA
>NW_004955499.1:4970647-4972047 GCF_000276665.1 Chinchilla lanigera | reverse complement strand
AAAGATCACATTACTCAAGCCAAAGAAAATTTTACAAATATACAAATCAAGTCAAATGCAAAAGATAACCAAAAGAAAATATTAACCCAGATAGAAGGCTAGAAGGAGAATCAAAGAATATCACAACTATTCAAAAGCTAAGGACACCTTTGTACTACCTGTCACATTTGTACAGACAGGAAATGAAGCCTGCAGGCATTATCTTTGCCAGTGAAGACAGGCATGCAGGGGATTGGAGTAGAATTTCTGTTACAGAGAGCTGTGGCAGAATTTCTGTTTGGAAAGATCTTGGACTTTTTATGGAGCTGAAAATGCGTCTTGTGCAATGATTCACAGTGTGTGTCCTGGGTAATCAGCTCAGTGAGTCATGTTGAATTTCTCCTGTTTCCAAAATTCTCTCTTCCAAGCCAGTGGTCACATGAGGCTTCTCCCTTGCCAGAATCAGTGGGAAACTCTGCACACCATCTTTGTCCAGAGTGCATTGTACAGTGTCTTCCTGATGACGTTGCCATCTCAGATGTTGGGGCATCTTGAGATGGTACTGAAAAATGCCATTTCTGGAAGGATCTTCCTGCTTTGTCATTAGCTAGATCAGGAAGTCTTAGTCTGTTTTGTCACATGAAGCCCCTAGCAGGTCCCTGGAGTCATTAATGAGGATGCCGGATACTGTCAACCATTTGTCTTGTAGATTCTATGCCTGGGGGATGAACTTTCCCTTGGTAGTAAAATGCTCAACCACACGAGGCAAATTACTTTTCCCTGGATTAGTTGAACCGTATTTCACACACCCTTGCTCCCTCCTGAAACAGAAGAAGCAGTTGGTCCGCAGTTGTCACGTCATATTATCTTGGCATTGTGGTAGATTCCAGAAATCACTCCAAAGACTTCCTGAAGGCATGCATTTTAACAATTCTTGCTGGCCGACCAAAGTGTGACTCTCCAAGTTTCATGAAATAATTTGCATTGATATTTTGCAAAGATCTTTGTCACACTCTCTTAACAAGAACACGTTTCAGGTCAGTACTGCCACAGGTCTGTTTTCTGGGAAACTATCGTCAACACCTCACTTTGCATGCTTGTGTTTTGGGAGCTACTATCTGTTCTGTGTATCAGCTCAGGGTCTGATGTTCATCATTTTTGGCTTTGGAAAGCTTATTACTGTTAGGGGATATCTTTCTCACACAGCAAGTGTTTTTACCACTACAATATTTCAATCTCAAATTTGGCAAAAGGTGACCTGAAGGATGAGTGGTGGCTTGTTGATAAGCTCCCAGAACTCTTGGTTGTCCAAATATAGAGACAGAAAGTAGTCAAGTGTTTAGATCTGGGAGAAGGAGCTGAAAGCATTGTTGAGGGACCAGGAAGAGAGAAGTCTCCTTCTCACGGGATTAAAATACTCT
>NW_004955499.1:4950481-4969423 GCF_000276665.1 Chinchilla lanigera | reverse complement strand
CTCTTCCTCCGTAATGCTGGAGATCAAACCTAGGGTCTCAAATGCGGAAGCACACACTCTGCCACTAACCTGCACCCCAAAACAGAGACCCTTTTTATTTGTTTTATTTTGCCAATAAAACCACCGAGATTTTTCTACCATTACAAACATAACCCAAGCAGGGTTCTTTCAAAAAAATTATTCAAAAATGCCTTTGAAATATATATTGCAAGAGCTAAAAACTCATTTGGCAATTTAGAAAAGAGATATATTATTGGCTAAAATGCACATGTGACAATTAAAAAGTATTTGGAGTTATATTATTATTTGATTATATTATGTCACTTTGAAGAATCTATGATTCTCCTCCTGGCAAAATCTTGATACAGAAAATGTATATTTTTCATGTCAATAAGTGCTGTCAACTATATTTTTCTGCAATGCAAAGCTTTTCCATAAAATGCTTGCATCTCATCTGATTATAGATTAGCTAAATAATGATCCCAAGCACTCAAATTTAGATAACAGACAAAGTGGCTTTTCAGTACTTGTACAACTCTTTGTATCTTGGGTTTATTAATTCTATGGTTTTGCATTAGTACTTAACCCAGCACACTGGAAAAGAAAACCTGTTAAATTGGTTAGGAAGCTAGAATCTCAAACCATCCAAAAGTAAATGTACAAAATAAACCTTGCTCTGAGAAGAATCCTGTTGATCCTCAGTTGTAAGAATTTCTTGGATCACAAATTCCTAGGGTAGCACAGTGGAAAATGGTTTATATTTATACTTTTTCATCATGTCTTTGAAAATTACTTTGAAAAATTTAACCTTTTTAAATGTTATTTACTAAAATAAATAGTTCACCTGTTATCAAATCAGGTGGAGTTAAAATTGAGCTCATCCCTTTGGAACTGCAGTTCTTGGCCTTGTGAAAAATTTTTGTGTATTTTAATAAAGAGCTGGCCTCTCTTTTGAATGAATCAACTTCTAAACTAGTGCCCATAAGAGAGGTTTAAAATGAAGTAACCTTTGGATTTATTCTGGGAACAAATTCTTCAGCTGAATGCAAATTCTAATAGTAGGAGAATAAGCTTCTATTTGCATACATCTTTTAGGATAGTTGATTTTGTTTTTAATAAAAGAAAGAAATTTGGAAGTTCAAGATTCGAAAAAGTTTGATCATTTGCACATGATACAAAAGCATTTCATGCATTGAGAGAATGAAATTTAAAAGGAGAAATGTAAATTTATCTTTCTATTTTGTTGCATTTGCTGGACTTTGGAATCACACCTTACACTTAGTATATCTGACGTATGGTTGTCAGCTTTCATTTTTCATGTCCCCCCTGCAATGTATGCTGCTATTATATAAATAAACATTGGCATTTTTTGAAAAGGACAGTAATCATCAATATTTTGATTTTAAAGGCTCTATGGCCTCTATCTTAATTCTTCACTGTTGGTGTAACCTAAGACAGTGGAGATTACATGGGCATGGCTGTATTTCAGTAACATATGATGTACCCAAACAGGTGGAGTCTAGGTTTGGCCTTTGGGATATTCATGGAACATCTGCATGGTTTAATCTAGAATGCCCCCAAAGCCTCATGTGTTCACAGCTGGGGCTTTGGAAAGGTTATTGGATCATGGGGTGCTGTGTGTATGGGTGGGTTAATCCACTCACTGAGAATTTCATACTTGAATGTGCACTTAAGAGGTAGAGACTGGTTTAAAAAACTGGGTGGCTGGGGGCATGACCCGGACAGGTGTACCTTCTGCCTGTATTCGCCTCTTATCTCTCTGCTTCCTGGCTCCCATGGGATAAGCATCTTTCCCGCCTAGGCCCCTCCACCTTGTCCTTTCTGCCTGTGGAACCATGGGCCAAAATAAATGTCTCCTCTTTTAGTGAGGGTGTCAGGCATTGTGTGCTGCAACCAGAAATTGATGAGGGCACCCCTCCAAGTTTAATGGTTGACCGGAGGGCAGGAGGTGTGGTAAGAGACATGGTTTGTTTAGATAACACCCTACAGAGACAACCTCGTGTCTCTCCTCTGAAGGCAGAAGTTTACACCTGTCTACAACTCTTCCTCAGCAGATCTGCAAATTGCTACCACCACAGTGGACATTTTTGATGTACTTCCGTCCCACGCAGCCTCACAGGTTATAATTTTGAACACTTAGTCTTTATTGTGTGTTTTCACAACGAAAATCCAGGGTCTGTGAGGAAAAAGCAAGAAGGTCCTGTCATCCATTAGGTGCTGGACACCTAGCACAGAAGCTGACACCAGGAAGGCCCTGAAATATTCATTGGCTTTGACTCTGAGCACTTTCCTGGCTTCTCTTTTCACTTCTCTTAAAAAGGAAGACAACTATAATTGGCCAATCTCTTCCCTCCGTGGGCATTTCTGTGGCGTCTGAGTCACAGATGTTGTACGCTGGTATATGGGGACCAGCTGGTTGTGTGTGTGGTAGGAATCTCCGCTCTCTGCTATCACCCAGTGAACACTTTCATCTCACATTCGGGTTTGGGCTCATTTAATGCCATCTCAGACTAATCTGGGGGAAGCAGATGTGACTATGTTAAACTGCTGAATGAGTTTGGGCAAAGTCATCTCTCAGTGCAGACATGCACGTTCTCCTGTCCCATTCAAATCAGTCCCCTTGAGGAGCTAACACTTGATACCCAACCCAAAGACCTCTGCACCCCTGGGAAGTTTCCTATAACTCTTTATCCACATGCGTGCCTCTGCAGTTCTCATTATCCACAGTGAAGCAGAGTCTAGAAATGTTACATAGAAAATTCCAGAAATAAACAATTCACAAGGTTCAAACTTTGTGCCTCTCTAAGTGATGTGATGAACTTTGCATCAACCCACCCAAGAAACTAATGGTCATCTCATCCATCGAGTCCATGCTGTATATGCTACCTGCCCGTTAGTTACCTAGTAACCATCGCAGTTATCAGATAAACTGTCAGTATCACAGTGCTTGTGAGGAAGCAGCTCTTAATGTACTGAATAATGGCCCCCAAAGTACAAAAAGTGCATCACTCCCTCTGTAACTCCTCTTCCTTTAGGTGAAAAAGCAAAAATTCTTGACAGTATGGAAAGGAAAAAAATTTGTGCATAGGAGAAATCCTTGTCTGTCCTCTTACTTCAATGTTGAGGTTTCAGGCACCCACTGGAAAGTATTATCCACACATAAGGAAAACTCATCTATAATAATTATTGACAAATTGTAAACACATCACACCGTTTTTGAATGCCTTTACTTGACATGATATACATAAACTGTGAGAGCCCACATTTATGACATTGGACACGGTTCTGTCTGTTTAATAGTCTTCCTGAAAATTCAGAGCTATATTTGGAGGGGAAGCTGGCATTTTGTCAGGTTGCCTGGGTGAACCCTTGCTGTTAATGTGACAGGGTGCTGTAAGGAGTCAGGAAGGGCAATGGATGACTTGAGCACTTTCTTATAGTCTTCCTGTGCACACATTATTCCTATCAAGGTCAATCTCAGCTTCTTTGTATGGCCCCGAAATCACTCATCTGCCATGAGGGCTGACATAGTTAAATCTAGGCAGCATCCTCAGTAAATTCTCCATGACAGGCATTTGGTGGTGATGGTTTGTGATTTGTTGAAAATAAAAATGAGTGTAAACAAGTGACCCAATTCTCTCCCTGCCATGGAACACTGGCCCCATAACGTCCCATGGAAGGCTGCCTCCAAAGAAGGACTTCTCTGGATCTGAGGCACTACAGAATTGCTCTTGGCATTTATTCATTGGAAATGGAATTCCTAATCTTTCCTTCCTGCTCACCAAGGGATGTCTTTGTAAGCACTCTGGGCTGGCACAGCTCCGGTGAGGGATTTGAGGCCAGAGAATACTTGTGAGTCATGTGATGCAGGAACACAGACAGAGATTGGTGGGAGAATTGAAAGGGGCACAGTCTTACCTTTACTTGTGAGGCATTCTGTCCAGTTTACCGATGACTTGAAGCAAATCTCATAGCAGAAGCATTTAAGCAGAAAACTGCTCATCATGTGTAGCTGCTTTAGTCCTCTTTTGCGATGGAGTGTGTTTGCAATGGGATGCTGAGAAACTGAACTTGCTTACATAGGCTCTAAATAAGCCCCCGACGCTGGGACTGTTGGCCGCTTACTTCTGCATGTTGAGTGGATTCTCAAACTCCCGAGAAAAGCATAGAGGTCTACATCAAGTTTTCAGCTTATAACCTAGCCAGTTTCAAAGGCAATCATGACTCTGGCCAATTGGAATCCAAATGCAAGGTGAAGTCTCACTCTCCAGAGGTAGGCTCGGTTTCTTTGCTTATTTATTATCTTTTTCCTTCTGCTTGGATGTAAGATTCACGGAAGCAAAGACCATGCTGCTCGTAGCTGTGTGCACAGAACTTTCAAGTGTACGGGGGCAGGCTGGGTATTTAATCTCCATTTGTTAAACGAACAGACAATGAGTGATATTGGAAGAGGCATATCTGGGATTCTAGTGCTACTCATCTGACATTCAGTGAAGTCCTGTGTTATTTTACAATCATCTCTAAGGCTCATTATTTGGAGTAAGCTTCTGTTTGAAAATTACTTCTTAAGTGCTCATGCTAATATAGAAATCACATATTAAAAAAGAATTATAGACTGGCAGAACGCTATTTACCAGACTTAGGATAAGATAGGCAATTTAGTGGCAAGCTGCTCAGAAAATGAAGAGTAAATAAGAAATAGTTAATCATGTCAAAATACCTCTCTCTCTCACTCTCTCTCTGAAAATCTCTCTCTCTCTCTCTCTTTCTGTCTCTCTCTGGCAATTATGGTAATAAGAAGGAAAGACTTTTGGACAGTCTTACATATTGAACTATACAGTATTTTAAGTTATACAGACTTTTTTTTAAAAATTGCAGACCTTGGAGATTTTCCTCTCATTGTAATTGAATTGCAATCTCTCTGATCTTAATAATGCGGGAGGGTGCTCTCCAGCTGCCCCTGGTCCTGCTGGTAGCTCTGAGGACTTACTGTAGAATGTGTGGGGAATGGAACTCTGAGATAAATTAGAACAGGAGAGAATGCCAGGGATCTGTTCATGTATCATCTGGGAAGCAGGACATCTCACAATGTCTGACCACAGACATCCCTGTGTATAAAACCCAGATGGAGCTCAGGTTCAGGGCACATGCCACTTGCTCACATGAGAACCTATTTGCCCATCGACCTTTTGTTACCTTCAAAGGACTGACTCACCATGAAGCCAAGGTTTCTTTTGTCCTTTGCTGCACGTTTGTAAGAAAGCTACCTCCTGAAACGTGTGCAGGAATCTTCTACCCTCCTGGACTCACACAGGTTGCTAAGCAGGCTACAGTGAGCCTGCTTCACAAGTGAGACCCAGAAGTAGGAATTGACTGGCTCAAGCTGACAAAATGAGAGGCTGAATTAAACCAAACCACATGCTTCCTCAATTTCAGAATGTTCCTCTTGTGTTAAGGTGAACACTTGTGGTGATCATGTGTGTGTGTGTGAGTGTGTGTGTGTGTGTGTGTATGTGCGTGTGTGTGTGTTTGTGTAATTACATTGTCAAGTATTCATTCTAGACTACATTCTGAAATGTCTGGGCATGCCAGAAAGAATGGCTAAAATCAAGCAAGTCATAACAAATTCTGCCGAGTCTGTAGAGGCCAAGGAACACTTCCACATTGTTGGTGAGATTATAAACTAGGGCAGCTACTATGGAAATCAGTGCAGAGACTCCTTAAAAAGAAAGATACAAGTTCCATTTGACCCAGCTTTTCCCTTTCCAAGTATCTTCCTGAATTAAGAAAATCATATTACAGTAATGTATATCCATTTTTATAACAGCACAGTTCATAAGGGATAAATCTTGAAAGCGGCCTATATGTCCATCCGCAGATGGATGAAGAAAAGGTGTAGTATTTACATACAGTGGAGGACTGCTCTAGTATAAGGATGAATAAATGGGAGTCATTTGTAGGAAAATGGATGCACCTTGAGACTGTGATGTTATGTGAATTAAATCAGACACACAAGCTGAGCTATCACATGGTTTTCCTCATATGAGAAACCCCATATATAAGTAAATCAAAGATCAAAATAAAACAAGTGATAAGAAACAGAGAGATATGCTTTGCAATTCTGTATCATTTTTATTGTTTTTAATTTTTTATTCCTTTTTATTTTAAAGAGAATAAAAAACAATAACAAAACACCAGCAACAAAGACAAAACCAAAACACAGCAAAAATAATAGAAATGATACAGGGTTTGAGAACAACATGATAGTGATTAATGGTAGTTGTTATATTACATATTGTAATCTTCAGAGAAGTCGCTTGGAGTACCAGGTGTAAGAATGCAAAGTTGATCGAAACAAGGGAGGAGGACCAAGGATGGAGGGAGGGGGTAGGAGGAAGGGAAGTGGAAATTCAAAGACTTAAGATACACTATGTTCATGGACGGATGACTCCCTGAGATGCATGTTATCATTATGTACTTCACACATGTACCACTAAAGATAAAAATTAAAGAAAACAAATAACCCAGGCACAAATTACAGCAACAAAATTCAATGCTATTCTCTCAAGCCAGCAGATATCACTATGCTTTGATGCCAACACCATTTAATCTTCCCACAGGAAGGTAATACATGGATGTTTCACCCACAACAATAAAGGGCAGAATTCTTCTTCAGGTATATTTTCTTTGGCATGCATTTTTTTGTTTCTAGCATAGTGAATTGTAACTTGGGAAAGGCATTTTCCTGGGTCATGAAGAGTGGATTTAGACCATTTCCAATGATGGAGCATAAATGTCACCTGTCCTTTGACTGAGAAAGGCACTTTCCATCTAGGAATGGGCATACTGTACTATGAAATTAACCATAGAAAATTACTTTCAAAATCCTCATATCATTCCTTACTGCTTTGTAAATGAGACCTTCTGACCAGAGAACAGACTGTAATTGAATAATAAAAAAAAAACCCAAGGGGCTGGGGATTTAGCTCAGCAGCAAAAGTGCCTGCCTGGCAAGCGCAAGGTTGTGAGTTCAGTTCCCGGTACCGGAGAAAAAAACAAAAAAAAAAAAACCCCAAAACAAAACAAAACAAAAAACAACAACAACAAAAATCCCAGTCTTTTGATCTATGCCAATGGCAGTTTGCATATAACCACAAGTGATTCCATGTAAAAGATCTCTTGATCTTTAGTTTGAGGACTGCTCACAGCTGCACTTCAGGGGAAGTAGAATTCAAACGTCCATTCACCCTCAAGCTTCTCTTGCAGCATTTGAAATAGGTCTGTATTACCACATGTAGTAGCTGATGCAAATTATGCCTGATAAATTGTTAATGAAAATGGGGGAGTTTCATCCAGTTGAAAGACTCAAAATGCACATTACCAAGAAATGTCATGACAAATAGGGCAATACTTTACTTAGGATGGTTCAATGTACCTCAACAGTAGGAATCTCTTTTTGTTCCTCACCAGTAGAGATGGAACAATTCAGAAATAAATACAATTTATTATCGCATTTTACATGACAAAAGTTAACCACAGTCATTTATTTAAAGTGGAGCTAAGCAAGCAGGACAACCAGGAAATAGGTAGAAGTAACATCAGTCTAATAACTGAAAATCATGTGTGTTTCTATTTTATAAAGTTATGGAGGAGCCTGTAGGTTCTCAGGTTTACCACACCAGTGCTATTAACTTTGAAATCTCAGAGCCTCGGTTTGTGGAGTAGTGGTAGAATATTTGCCCACAATGCACATGGCCCTGAGTTCCACCCCTAGCTTTGCAAAAAATAATAAAAATTAAGTTTGAAATCACAGACTCTAAGCCTGCTTCAGGTTTCTCTTTTATGAGAAGTCGAAAGTTATCATAGGTTAAAAAGTAAAATAAAATTTAAAAAATAAAATAAAAGATAGGAAACAGAAAGATAGGTCTTTTGCAAATGGGAAGGAGACCAGGAGTGGAGGGAAGGAGGAGGGAAGGGAAGAAAAGAACATGTAAAATGAATTAGGATGTGGTATATTCATAGGAGGAATATAATTGTTCTGTACTGCAAACATGTGCCAATAAAACAAAACAAAAATTAAAAAACAAAATAAGTGGCAACAGATGTAAAAAAAATGTCCTTTTTTTGCTATAATAACTCATGTTTAATCAACAGAAAAAAACCCAGAAACTACAGGAGGCTATGTGCTTTCTTTTACATTAGGTTTACCTAATCTTATTACTTTCCCCATGATATGATTTGTCTTCTGTAGAGTAAATGGTTGAATCATCATACTTACCATCCTGAGGTGATGAGGCACAGGTCCTTTAGCCCGACCTAGTCTCTCCGCAGGTGAGGCTTGCGAGCACTCATTTTTCACAACCTTCTCAGGAGACTTCAGTGTGTGCTCCAGATTCAGCTGAGTAGTTACTTGGAACAATCCAAGTCACAGGCTTCCCTGAATTGGGAAGTGCCTGTCGGACTTTGTGAGTTTCTCCCATAGATGCCTGTGGATATTGCTTATTTATGAACTGGTCAACTCAATGTCACTCATGTATTCCCAGTGCCACCTGCACTCCATCTCCAACACTACCGTGAGTGCTTCTGGGGAAATTTAATCCACCTTCTATGACCCAGCAGGAAGCCTTTTCATGTTACAATCCTCCTCTGCCCTGGCCACATGCCTTACAGTCATGTTGCAGATCCACTTAAGTCTAAGAGATGAGGATCAGGCAATATTTTTGATTCTGCAAGTTTTTATATTAATCTTAAGACATTGCTTCATAATTTTCCCCCAGTTAATGTGAATAATTCAGAATGTTCCCCTGTATAAGAGGACCCAAAGGTACCAGAGTTTATATATACAATTACAGCCAGGCATAGTGGAGCATGTACCTGTAATCTCAGCACTCTGGGAGACTGAGGCAGAAGGATTGCAAGTTTGAGCCCAGTCTGGAGAGTGAAGCAAGGTCCTGTATCAAAATTTTTTAAATGCTGGGCATCATGGTGCATGCTTGTAATCCCAGCACTCAGAAGACTGAGGCAGGAGGATTGCCACCAGGTCAAGGCCAGCCCATGCTACATAGTAAGTTCAAGGCCAGCCTGAACTACATAGTGACACCCTGTCTCAAAACAAACAAACAAACACTCCCCTAGTAATAAATAAATAAATATCAAAATGGACTGGTGATAGAGCGCAGTAGGAATACCCCAATTCAAATCCAAGTACCACAAATTAATTACTAAGTAAATACATATATTCATACATACATAATCATGTCAGAATTTAACATTATAATTACACATCCCTTGACATAATGCAATTTGAATGGTGCATGAATTAAAATGATCCCAATTCATAATAGAACACCACTTAAAATTTTCTGATTGACATAATAATTATACATATTTATGGGGTAAAATGTGATGTTTCCATACATGTACACACTATATAATGACCAAATCAAGGTAATTAGCATACTCATCGCTTCACATATTTATTAATTTTTTTTCTGGTGAGAACATTCAAAATTCTCCGCTGAGCTATTTTTAACTATATGCTATATTATTATTAATGATCATCAACTTGTTGTATGATAGCACACCAGATACCACATATTCCTCCCATATGATGCTAATACTATACCCATCTCTTTGTGCACTTTTTACTCTCCTCTAATCTCCTTCGGCTCTGGTAACCACTCTTCTACTCTCAACTGCTATGACACCAGGTGGTTTTTAGATTAGAAATACATTTGTACAGAAGGAGCCAGCACATAAGGTAGTGCTCTGGGCAGTCACAGTTGATTGGCTGAGCATGTATTTTACATTCCTTAAGAGAACCCTCTGCCACAGAGAGTGGAAAGCTGGAAACTATGTTTCTCTGACTCCCTTGCAGCTAGTGTTCCAGAAGACATAAACTCCCACCAATAAGAGGAATTCTCTTAAGACGTGCACTAGGAATTGAGGCAAGTGTGATGAAACATGCCCATGACAGGGTAGTTTTTGCAGTTGAAATAGAGTTCTGCCTTAAGTAGTAGATACGGATCCCTGGTCTTCTATTTGTACCAGAACCAGAAGTTCTGTGGAAGGAATAAATTTGTGATCTTCTTCTAAGAGTCTCTGCTAGAATCCTAACCATGTTTTTATTAACTGTTACCTGAAGAAAATACCTGTCATGGTATCTGATATCTGCAACTGAGCCTCAAAAGATAATCTGTCAAAAGCATATGGATGTATGCTCATTTGGTTGAAAAAGACATAATGGGTGCAAGTAATTTTTTACCTCAGTTAATTGCTTCTGCAGTACTGCATGTTGAACTCAGCCCGTTGTGCATGACAGGAAGACATTCTATGCTGAATTACATTCATAGCCCTTGCCTTAGTTACATTTTTAAAGAAACATCTGATTTTGCACTTGTCTAGTACTTTCCAGAATGAACACTCATTGCAAAGCGTAAGAAAAACATTTATAACAATGTATGTCTTACGTGCTCAAGTTGTCTCTTTCTCTAAATCTTTGAGTCATTGTATGTGTATGGAAAGACAAGATATTGTTGTGCTAAGGAATTTAGGCTTCAATATCAGGTCCATGTCATTCATTGGAAGAAAGGGTACTGTGCAGTATTCCAAAGGGAAACCTGATTATTGCTCTGGTCTTTCAGAAGGAACTTCTGTCAATGGTATCAGCATATTTCTTTAATCCAAGTGGAAGGGCACAGTGGGAACTTGGCTCTGAGCAAAGAGAGGATACACTTCTTTTCCATTCATTTAGATTGTTTGATTGACACCTGAATGGATCACATTCACCGGAATGGTACCACTTCACACTTCATTTGACATGTGTAAACGCAGCCTATGGCTTCTCAGTTTGAACTCAATCCCGTGGCATCAAATACTATGCTCCACGGTAGTCTGACTGACATGTAACCCTCACAGCAGGGCTGTGTGTGGAAAACTGCTCATCTTTTCAAAATATTTACATCTCTATTGGTGGTCGGCTTCCTCCCTGCTTGGTCTGAAGCAATTTATGGGAAATTTAACAAACAATACTAAACAAACCCTGGTTGTATACTCAGATACGGCCCTTGACTTCTATTTTCTCTGTGGAGTGATGTTTACAGCTGAACACACAGGAACTAGTTACTGCAACAGCTTTCATACAAAAGTGGATAAAATATTGCTAAAATCTCTAAGAAGGGGGTGAGGAGAGGGAGGGGATAGCGTGCAAAATGAGGGCACCTGGATTAGAAAATGATCGGATTGGAAAAGAACACCTTAACCATAAACCGCTAGGTTAGATTCTGCTAGCCAGGGTTTCCACTTTAATTTTTCTGATTACTGTTTTGCTTAATTTAAAAATGACTATATATTCTTAGGTTATGTCAGGGCATAATGCAATTGGATATAATAATAACGTACAAGAATAAATTGGTCCCCCCATCAATCTGAATGACAACTACTTTTTTCTGTAGTGCCAGTAAAAAGTGGGTAATTACCTCTCACCCATAGGTGTTGACAGATATCTAATACCTGTGATACCACATGAGTGTAATATATGATTACATTTACCACACGTGGCCTCCTTTGAAAGTGCATGGGATGTGACATTATGTAATTGCCAATTCATTATTTGATCCCAGCACCAATGCTTTTAATAGGCTGATCTTGTAAAAATAAATCTATGGGCCATTTTAATGCAGACTTAGTCAATGAAATCTTATTCATGGTTTAGGGGTGAGCTATTCATTGATGACAAATGAATAGTTTTAGGCCAGCAGTGTGTCAACATTTATTGGAGCAAATATTTACTCAGTGAAAATTTAGTCAACCAGAAAGATTAATTTCCATCAATGAATATGGTATTGGTATTTGCCTTTTATTTACAATGTCCTGGAATGAGAAAGTAGAACTTCATGATTCTTTCATATTCTTTTCTTAAACAAAAAAGGAAAACTCATTGCACAGAAATAAGCCACAAGGTTAAAGCCAGTTGAATATTAAAAAAACAAAGCCAGGAATGATTCCAGTGTCTTCCAAGTTAAAGTGCAAAGCAAAGAAGATTGGTAAACAAAACCCATCACAGCTGGAAGTCTTCCTGAAGCACTGTGTGTGACCTTCCTTGGGCATCTGGCCCTTAGTGACTACCTTATCACCTAATTCGGATTCCTTTGAAAGTAATTTAATTCATTCAACACTTTGATTTGATTTTTAATGAAGCCATACTCCACAATATCTGGGAATTTCCAGAGGATGCCCCAACCTGCCAGATGTTGCCAAATGCCTTCCATCTGATTTAGCTGATTTGCTGAATGGGTTGCTGTCTCTGATGTTTAGCAGGTGTGCTCCAAATGGGACTTGCTTCAGTCACTGGAATAAATGGCACCATAGAAGGCACCCTTCAGCTACCTGGGCTAGATATTTTGTCTAAAAATGATGAAGGATGCTTTGGAAATGGAGATACATCAACACTTTGATGTGTGCCTATTAATACTTTAGCTTTATTCATTCTTACGGGTAAAATTGTTCTCCTTCTCCCTTCCCAACTAGTACACTGAACTCAGAATGTTTAAAACTGGACTGTGTGATCTTATTTGGATAGGATTTTTAGCAGCAATCAAGTTAAGGTCACTAAGGTGGGCCCCAATCCAATATGGCTAGAGAGCACCTAACAAGGAGATATTTGGTATCTAAAATGTATATGGAGAGAAGATACTGTAGACACACCTAGAGAGAAAACAGCCACCTTCAAGATAAAGACACAGCCCTGACACAGATATTTCTCTCAAATTGCTCAGAAGATGTAATGGTTTAGATCTAAAATGCCCTCCATATGTCTCATGTTTCAGAGGTGGAGCTTTTGGAAGGTCAATGGAAAAAGGGGGAGTGCTTAGTTGGTCAGTCCACTAATAAGTTCACAGCTCAATATGCATTTTGCAGGTCAACTCTGGTTGGAAGAGGTGGGACACTGGGGGCTTGACCTAAAAAGAGGTGTTTGCTTCCCCCTTTCCCTCTCTCCCCTTTTCCTTCTTTTACCCTTTTCCTCTTTTCCTTTCTCCTTCTCTCCTTCTCTCTATTTCGTGGCTGCCATTTGTGGAGCAGCTTTCATTTGTCGTGCCCTTCTACCATGCTATTCCTGCTCTGGATCCATCCAACCACAGACTGAATCCTCCAAAACCACGAGCCTAGTTAATCCTCTCCTTCGAGTTGCGGGTGTTAGGCATTTGCTGCAGACATGGGAAATCTCTCAAATCCAAAAGGAGTCAATTCTCCTGCTTGGACTAAATGTTCATGTTTCCATTTGTTTCAATCACACCCTAAGGTGAAGATAAGAAGTGACATTTGGGGGAGACAGTAAGACCATGAATGTGGGACCTTCATGAATGAGGTTAGTGCCCTTGGCAAGAACTAAAATGATATATTTATCCAATCCACCACGGTCACACAGTAAGAAGGCACTATCTATGATCAATAAAGCAGGCTGTCACTTGACACTAGATCTGCCACACCAGGATCTCAAACCTCCAGCCTCTATAACAATGAGAAATGCATTTATATTGTTTTAAGTCACCAGTTCATGGGTTTTTGCTGAAGCCATCATTGGGAACTAATACTGCATATGCATATGGAACTTTAAAGTGAGGGCTAGAAAATCACAGACACCCACAAATGTAAAGTGACTACTGCTGACTCAGATCATCTTGGTTTGTAAAGTCTTCTGGCTTTGACATGAAATACTTCATATCCAAGAAAGCCTCTTAGCCCAGATCAAATACAGACAACTGGTCAACCAAGCTGTTGCCTGGACATCCCACAGCACCTCCCTCTGTGCTCACCATGCTGTCTGCCTCAGGTAGCAGCCGGGTTCCTGAGGACAGCTGCTCAGAATGAAGAACGCACACACCATCTTTGCAAAGGATGGAGCTCAGGAGCAACTGGCACCTTCGGGGGATTTTCTCAAGGAGTGATGAAAAGACTTCCTTTTCAAAGTGTATTCCCCATAGTCCTGAGCAAATCTGAAATTCCACTGCCATTTTGATTTTTAATAGATTTCTCAGCCACTAAGTCTCTTTTTGGTCAGATTTCCTAGAAGCAGAGCCTGGGATGGGGGAATGTTGATTTATTGATGGAGTGTTATGAAGAGAAACCTCCAAGGGAAAAGAGAGAGACACACAGGAGAGGTGGGAAAGAAAGGAAACAGTGTCTGGCTGCTGCTGGGGTTACCTGAGTCAACTCCTCCAGAAGCCGTTGAAGGTAAACGTCATTGCGGACTCGCCACATCTTCAGGGATTTGAAACAGAGCAGCAGTTTTGTGATGCTTTTTCCATCCATTTTTAATTTTTTACTAGCTCTTGTTTGCAATGCATATTGATTACGTTCCTCTTGGGGATTTGTTGCATGCACCTAATATATCTTGATACGTTTTCCATCCCTTTCTCCTTTGCTCCCTTCATCTCTTAGTCCCCTCTCCTTTTGCAAAAGATCCATCTCCTTATTTTCTATCACCAGTGTTTTGTTTGCTCTTTGTGTTTCTCATATGAGAGAAACCATGATATCTGTGTTTGTGTGTCTGATCCATTTCACTTGATAACATGGTCTCTAGGTGCATACACTTTCCTACAGCTGACTCAGGTTTATTTATGGCAGAGTAATACTCCACTGTGTGTAAATACCTCACTTTATCCATTCATCTGTGGATGGACATATAGCTGCTTCCAAGATTTAGCTACTGTGAGTAGTGCTGTTATATAAATGGGTGCGCATGGAGCACTGTCATATGATACTTGTAACTCTCTGGGAAAGACACTTAGAAGGGGAAGAACTCACTCAAATGGAATTTTTAGTTTTGGTTTTAGGGGAATCTCCATCCTGATTCCATAGTGGCTGTACTAGTTTACATTCCCACTAGCTCTGTCCTACCCAGAGAAAGGAGTAATGTCTCCTGTTGTTGAATACCGGTGGAACTATGATTGCTTCAACACAAAGCAACCTGGAAAAGGTAACACAATGTGACACATGCAAATAGCTTTCATTGTTCTCAGATAAACATTTACAAGAAATTTCCTGTTCTATGCATTTTTAACTGTACAGTTCAGTAATGTTACATACATTTACACTGCTACATAGAGACCACATCTGTTTCCAGAGCTCTCTTCTTTATCCAAACTGAAACTCTGTAGTCCTTAAGCACTTTCTTCCCATTTCTCCTCCTACAGTCCCTGGTATGCACCATTCTACTTCCTGTCCTTATGAATTTGACTACTTTGGCAACACCATAGAAATGCAATTATGCAATATATGTCTTTTTGTTTGGTTTATTTCACTTACCATAATAACCTCAGGGTTCATGCATGTAATAATATGTCAGAATATCTTTCACTCTCAGTGATAAATAATATCCCATTGTAAGGACAGACCACATTTTGTTCATTTATTCATCTCTTGATGAATACTTGGGATGCTTCCCACTTCTGACCACTATAAATAATGCTGGAATGCGCATAGACATATGAAAGAAGATCTCATTGGTATTCTGCTCTTAACTCTTTGGAATATGCACCCAAAGGTGGAATGGCTAGTTCAGGTGCTAATTCTTTAGTAAAAGGTGAAAGACTTATACGATCTGAAGGCAAACCAGAGTATCAGATGATAATTCTTATCCTAATTTTTCTGAGGAACCACTGGGTTGTTTCCCACAGATGTTGTACCACTGAAAGTTCCCACAAATAGTTCAAAGAGATCCAATGTCTATACTTCCTCACCAGCACTCATTTTAACTCTAATGGTAGCCTTCCAAGTAGATGTAAAATGGATTCTCTTTGTGGTTTTGATTTGCCTTCCCCTAAAGATGTATGATGTGGAGAGTCTTTTATACGCTTATGGGGTCATATATGACTTTTGAGACTGGGTAATAAAAAGCTGAAGAGGTGCTCCCTAGATTATTGACACAGTAACTTTGGGGGTCTCAATGCACTCTATAAAAGTCCAAGTCTGCTGAGATCTCCATGTTGTAAATACCTCAGCCTGCGGTGAGATGGCATCTATAAGCTCTGTTGTCCTCAGCCCCAGTGGAGCACAGCCTTTGTGTCTTTCCACCCCTGGTATAAGACAAGGGAGTGAAGAAACCTTGAACTATTTCTCCTCCCCAGTTTTCAGGCTCCTTTCAATCACAGAAGTCTTCTGCATGGGGACTGCAGACAACAATGGGCAAGAGCAGCTATACTCAATAGGCTAAGTCCAAATTCCTGACTCTCAGAATTCAGGAGCATCCTGAGTCTAGGGTATAGACTGCCCCAAGGAGCAGTTATTGGCTTTGTATCGGTCACTGGCTTTGGGCCACACCTCAGGAAATGGGTGAAGGCACAGTTAATTTCATGAGCCTGAGAGTGCATGGTGCAGCTATGAGCTTTAGGCAGACGATAATCATCTCAGCTCTGGGGTGGACATCCCAGGTGGGAGGTAAGGTGACAAAGTATGAAGCTGGCCAAGCACCAGCTGCATCTACTACAGAACATGTAAGTCAGTCTTTTTCCTACTTTAAGAACTAATAATTTCCCAAGCAATTAGTAGCACTGATTTAAGTAGATTTGAAAAGTGCGTGAAGTACAAAACAAAGACCTAAGGAAAGAGAGAATGACATGCTGAACCATAATTTTCCATGCCACAGTATTGCCAACAGTCATCCTGGTTCCTCATTTAAAGAAGAACATGGACAACTGAATCAGTAGCTAGGAAATTGCGGAAGACGTATATTTTGTACCACAACATAGATGTTTGTAGAGATGTCCTCAGGCAACTAAAGACACTAGAATAAGTGCAGAAGGCTTCCTACTTAGAGCAAGATCATAAGAGCAGACAAGCTTCCTGGAATCTTCAGGAAAGGTGTCAGTAGAGAGGCACAAAGCAGATTTTAGGTAATTGCTCTATGCAAACGAGAATATTGTCTGCCTTTATGGAGTTTATATAATGTGATAGAAAAACTGTCATGAGGAACTTATAAAGAAACAAAAAAAGATTAGGAGAGCTAGCCCACTCATTTTGGACCATAAACTCTCTCTAAAGGGCTCTAAATAATATATTTGAATGTTGAGGTTTTTTGAGGTACTGGGGATTGAATCCAGGGTCTCCCCACTGACTTACATTCCACCCCTTTTAAAAAAATTTTTTTTGACTCTTGCTAAGTCGCTAAGGTGCCCCCACTATGCTTGAAGTTACCATCCTTCTGCCTCAGATTTCCAGAGTGATGGAATTTCAGGCATGCACCTGCATCCCAGCTCAGCTTGTAAACTTGAGGAATCCAATCTTAAACACGTGTATGGAGTGCAGATTCCCTTATTCATTGCACTCAGCTTTGAAGTTTTAGCTTCAGTGTTACTCTGGTCTTTTTGATCATTGATTTGAATTAGATGCTCTGGTCCATTGGATCATGCTGCATATTTTCCCCTTCTCTGGCATGGAACAGTATCTATTATTTTTCCTGTACACTAATTAGCTTGTCTATTGCTCCACATTCCCATTCCCATAACCATTTCCCATTTACATCGCCATCTCTTCTTTTACCGCCAGCACTCCTATGGTGGTTGGGGTGGAGTATCAACTTGATTGCTTTTGGGATCTATCTGGAGGATTGGTGGAACACATTTCTAGGTGTGTCTGTGTGGGTAATGGATGTGTGACCTTAAAGACGATATATGGACCATGAACCCTTCCTCTCTGGGGCTATTTCTCAGCCCTACTTCCTGGCAAACAATGAACTGAGCATCTTTCTTCCACCAAACCCTTTCTGCATGATGTTTCTGCACTGGCACCCCCTGACCATGGACTTAAACCCCTTAGAATGGAAGCCAAATTAAACTCTCCTCCTTTAAATTTGGGGTACTGGAAATGGTGTCCCACCAATGGGAAAGCTAGAAAATATAACTATTAATATGACTACCACTGACTCCTAACACCACTATCATCATCACCTTAACAGTGTCACTGTCAACATCAACACCACCATAATCACGCCCACTTACACCAGTAGCACCATCTGAACCTCCACCATCAACACTGTCAGTATCACCAGTACCATCAACATCACCATCATCAACAACCTCTCCATCACCGCTATCACTTTTGCAACTGTGCTATCCACACCTTTAATGCCGTCAGCAGCACCACTACCACTCCACCTTTACCATTACCACTTTCATCTCCTCCACCATCATCTCCATCATCATCACTTTCTCACCACAACAGATACTGCCACCACCATCGACACTACAACCTTGAGCATCAATATCACCACCATCACCACTAACGATCAACACCTCTGCTATCATCATCATCATCATCATCATTATTGTAATTACCATCACCAGCACCATCACAATCAACACCATCACCACCACCACCACCATCCTCATCATTACAAACAACTCCTGTACTCAGCATCACCACTCTTACCCTGGCTTCCCTGTAACCCCATGAAAGTGAGGGTGCTGTTTTTCCTGTCTATTGCTGAACCTACTATGTGTCAGGTACTCTACAGCTCAGAGAAGGCATTAAATAAGATGACCATCATTATCAAAATATAAAACAAAGAGGATCCTACAGCTTTGAGTATAACTTGCAGGAGTGAGGGTATATGTTTTCCAGGGAACCACTCATCCGCTGGCTTGTAGAGGATGTTTGAGGGCTCTCAGCAATCAACAAAAGTAAAGCATACTGGGAATATTCTCTACTGAAAAGATTTCTGAGGTATCACTCATGTCCTCCAAAGAGGAATGAAGAGTACCTGGGTGCACCATGACTATGGGCATCATGCTCAATTCCCTGACTGCTACCCAGTCTCATTTTCTCCACCCAATGCCAGGGCCAGCTGCTAGAGGTGGGCGGACTTCATTTCATCATTCAGATTTCACGTCGGTTTTCATTCCTAGTGCAATTTTAGCTCTCTTC
>NW_004955499.1:4937738-4950276 GCF_000276665.1 Chinchilla lanigera | reverse complement strand
CTTCCCTTCCCTTCCCTTCCCTTCCCCTTTCTTCTCCTCCCCTGCTCTCCTCTTCTCTGTGTTACCGTGACATCTCATTGTCATCCATCACAATGTGTCATCCATCATAATTATCCCCAGACCTAAGGGCTGAGGATATAGCTCAACAGCACAGTACCTGCCTAGCAAGTGCAAGGTCGTGGGTTCAGTTCCAGACACACACACACACACACACACACACACATACACACGACCAAAATCTCTGTAGATCTCATCCTGTGTTAGTTCTCATGTCTCCAGTTTCCAAAGTAACACTCACTATACTGAACACTCTCTCCCACACTATTGTCAGAAGTGTACCAAATGGTGCACCCTTTCCCCTGGAGAAGGTCTCTCCTGTCCCTTATTTTCTTTGCACCACGGTACTTTATATACAAAATGAGGCATCCTCAGGGAAGTAGTTCTTTGTAAGGGTCATCAGGAGGCTCTATCTTCCTAAAACAAGTTACAGTGTGATTCCCCTTTCTTGTGCCTTGGCAGGTGCACATGGACTCACTCTTGCATAGCACAAGGCTTCCCTAATTCTGCGAGGCAGACCCAGAAATAAACCAACGTTTGTGAGTTGAATCAATTCCTTCTTTGGTATCTAAAACACAATTTTTCTTCCTGTTTTGAGGATATACACCTTAAGGAAAAAACTGAATTTAAAAATTTAAGAATATATTTGAATATAGTTTTTTATTGACCAGTTTTTTAAGGATTTGACAGCAGTACACTGTCTTGCATTCTGTGATACAGCACAGATAGTGGATAAAACAATAATGTGAACGCTAAATTATAAAGCAAACTTTCAATCCTATTGCTGTGGGTGCTTGTTTTGAAAGGCAATTCTATTATCTCACTTGACGGCTAGTTATGAATTTCCTTATAACTCATCAAGAAAAAAACCTGTTCTCATTTTTAGTTTAATAAATTGTTAAGTTTTACCTGTGAGGCTTGTGTTCCATTGCTTGGGTGTTGGCCAGGATACAGGTATTTGAGAAAAATCTCCCAAATCTTTATTTGCCTAGAAGAACCACTTACACTCTCTTTCCAAATGCAATGACTTGTCCATATATTTTAAGCTGGAATGTGATGTTCTGACAGTGGGATCTGTATAGGCAGGTTTTGCTAATGGTAAGAACACCCAGTGTTGGGTGTATTGTGCTTTTTACATTAATACATTCACGAAGTGCCTGAATGTGTTATAATGTCTCTGGGCTTCTCCTCTTCCATATGTTTTATGGGAAATATTATTCTGTGTTCTGAGGCAATACTTTCAAGTCTCTGAATGAGAGAATTTATAAATCTGTGTTAGCAAGTATTGTTAACCATGAGTTTGAAAATGTGTGTATGTGTATAACTTTCTTATACAGAAAAAATAAGCTATTTATATCGAAGCTAACTTTTTTCGACACACAAACATCACTTGAGTTTAGAGCACTAGATATAATATCATGAGAAGAGTGAAAAATAAGTACCAAAGAATGGTTATTAGTAAATTAAGTATACTTATGCTCTGGAAGACAGCACGTATATCTTATTGGAACATGATGTTTCAGAACTTATGATTTTCAGGAACATAATAACATTAGCAAAAAGAGGGATTCAATAAAAGGAGCTTGAGGTAGACATAATAATAATTGTTCTTGAAAAAGTGTTAATCTCCGGTATCTGTCTATATGATATCTTACATGGTATATTTGTCAAGATTCTTCAGAGAGATATAACCAACCAGCTATCAATAGAGAGATAGATAGACAGACAGATGAGATAGATAGAGTTTACAAATGAGTACACCCTACATATGATAGATGATAGATACAATTGTTAGACATAGAAATAATAGGTAGATGACAGATAAATTGACATTATGATGAAAAGAGATAGATACACTGATAGGATGATAGATGATATATAGATAGATAGACAGATAAATAGATGAATAAACTGATAGGATGGTAGATAGATAGATAGATAGATAGATAGATAGATAGATAGATAGGATTCCCTTTTTAACATGTTCTCTTGGATTTCTTCTCTATCTCATATCCTCTACTTCCTCCTTGTTCATCCTGGAAATATCTATTAAATAAGTTCCACGCCCAATACTGATCAAGATCGTCTCCTGGGTCAACTTAAACTAAGGCATAATTTCAAACCAGGCATATTTTCTGAAACTGTGACATGTGCACACTTCATGTACCTATCCCAATTTGATTTTTAATAGTATGTAACATTCAAGGCCCGTAGAAATACACCACATAACCAGTGCTATGTAGTGTCATGGAGTTTTAGAAGGCACTGGAGAAAATGAAGTGCTGAAAAACCATGATCCCTGTATTTATTTAAAAATCACCACCTTAGTGTATTAACTAGAAAATCTTGGCATTTGTTCAACACTTGACATTGGGGAGCATGGCCTTTTTCATGGTATAGGAATATAACAAGGACTCATAATCTCTAGGTACTTTGGCAACCTTAGGGACTTCAGTCCCTGTGTCCCTCAATCACGTGGGGACAGATCAAAGACTCGATTCTTCTACAGAAATGCAAATTCTGAATGAGGCAAAGCTGGAGAAGTGGAGGTTATGATTCGATAAATTCCCATCAGATCTTCCTCTACCAAAGTCAACAGGGATGCTTTATTCAAAGCTTTTATCACAGTGAGAAATGTCTACATATGCAAATATGGCTGCTGGGATGATAACTGCTATATTTCTCCCTCTATAAAATGTCAGGAAAATTACTCAGATTTACAGTGATAAAGATATCCCCGCAGATGGGCCCATTTCTTTTATTAGAGCGTCACTGTGCATTTGTTTACATATCTTTCTCTCTCAAGGGTGGAACATTTAGTGCTGATGGGCCGTATATCATTGAAATCATAATATTGTTCCCACTGTTGGCAAGTGAAGCAATTGCTTCACTAATATATCTTCCTAGATTTCAAATAAGACAGAAGCATTTCATTAAGAATCAGAAGTGGACACTCTTACCAATGTCTGCTTAACATGGAAACACATGGGTTTTAATCCCGGCTGAATTCTTTGTCCTAGGACTAATGATTTATTCAGAATTCACTTTCTTCATCCCTTCCATGGGATTCACAATAGCATGTGTTTCCAAAGACAGTGGAAGTATCCTTTCAAAGAAATGTCATCCTGTTATAATCCCTACTGTGTGTCTTTTATTTTTTCTATTTTTTTTATTTTAAAAATTAAAAAACTGACAAAACAACAATGAAGACACAATCAAAACAACACAAAAACAAAAGTAATACATGACCTCAAGACAAAATGATAGGAATTTACAGTGGTTGCTATGTTACATACTGTTATCTTCAACAAAGTTGCTCAATCCATTAGACATAAGAATGTAAGACTGATGAAACAATCAAAGACAGTAACAAGAAAAAATAAAAATAATTATTAAAAAAACATTGGAAATGATGCAGAGCTTCACCATACAAAATGGTAGAAGTTCAACAATGGTTCTTGTACTGCATATTGTTTTCAGATCAGTCATTCTAATTATCAAATTCAAGCATGTAAAATTGATTAAGAAAAAAGAGAATTTTAAACATTGTTTCAGTAAACTACAGACATCAACAATACACCTATGCTAGCTATCCTTATATATACATATACATTTTATTTTTCATTTTAAAAAACACCAAATAACAATAATAAATGCATAAACAAAACAGCATAGAGAGCAATAAAAATGATACAGAATTTCAAAACATATAGGATATAACATATAGGATATAACAATGGTTGTTATACTACACAATGTCATCTTCGAAATGGTTGCACATATAGCCAGATATAGACATGCAAGATTGATCAATTACACATTAACTGTTCCTTTCAGTAAACAAACAGATATTAGTAGTACAATTATATTAGCTATCCTGTGTATGCGCATATACATGTCTTGCAGTCAAACTCAGCATGGTAAACTGAAGTGAGCTCAGATTCAAGTTAAAGGACTCAGTTCTTGAGAAGATTATCTGTCCATCAGAGAACAGTTGAAATTTGTGACAGATCAAGCCACTGTCACTTGGAACTCACTGGCCATAAATTCAGGAGCCCCCATGAATCCCACAGTCCTATAATTCACAGAAACAACTCACGGAACTCAGGAAAACGCATACTTAAGATGACCTGGATGGGAATGCCGAACTTCCACGCCTCTCTCCTTGGAATCAGACTCCATCCCAATTCTGGTACTTGAAAGAGTTCACCAGCCAAGAAGTCCTAGTGCATATCAATGTCTGCCATCCTTACTGAGGTTTGACAGGTCACGCATGATTATTTAAACCATGGCCCAGGGGACTGAACTCAACGTCCCTCCTTACTGCCCTCCTCAGAGGTCAAAAAGTTGAAAATCTCAAACCTTCATCAGTTGGTTTCTCTTTCTGGTCACCAGCTCCCGTCCCGAATCAGTCCCACCCTGAGCCACAACATTAACATCACAAGGATGATCTTATTTAAGCAATTCCATGGGTTGTAGATATTGTGTGTTAGGAACTTGGGATGGTGACTAACCACTGATTGCCCCATATATGTTAAGCATCTGTAATAAAGGCTGTCACAGGGTGAGTGTTGAATATATGATAAGCAAGACCATAAGAGAAGGAGAGAGAGGGTCAAGGAACACTGTAGGATCTTCTTTCAAATACTTTACGTTGAAATTCTGTTGCCATATGACCCCTCAACTCTCCTCTCAGAAGAAATTCTGACCTAAAAATGTTATCAACCCTTTCTGTGTTCCCCCAAACACTTGGTCCTGTGTGGTCCTCCCAATGTGCACTGTTATATTCTCTACTAGGGGAGTATTTCTCATCCATTCTGTTTGCTTAAAAATATTTCCTGTGCTCCACAGCAAATACTGTCAGTGATTTTTTCAGAACAAATGAATCCAGGCTTAGTGAACGTTGTTAGATGTTAACCTGTTGGTATGATTCTAATCAGATCTGCATAGAAGGGCACATTCTCCTATATAGTATGCCTTACTAACAACAGCCTGATCTAAACCATCTAATCTTCCCAGTAACTGGCCACGGATCCTTTAAAACTCTTCAACACAAGATACAAACACATTATAATTTAATTTGAACGAATATATTTACAGATGCCAAAACATCTGTCTTCTTAATTAACTTATTTAGCCACAGCGGTAGATGGAAAATTAGGGGGTTTCCTGAGGCCCCCTCCTACTTTGCGGGGAGGAAACCTGCTTTACATACCTTACTGATTCAAGTGTTGATCTCATCCGGAAACATACATGCACAACACTCTCTCTCATACACACACACACACACACACACACACACACACACAAAGACTTCACACACCACACACAACAAAATACTGTTTAATCAAGTATATAGCCACCCTGTGCTTCAGTCAAATTTATGCATAAAATTAAATTTCACAGGTGGCATGGTCTCCTGTTATCCTCACCTCTTCATTAAGTCTGCTATTGCCCCTCTCAAAACTTTGTAGTTCCTTACAGAATCTGCATCCACCTAATAGAAAATATGATACAACATTAAAAAGTAGATTAAATTTGTGTTCAATTACCCTGATTTCAGAGCCCCAGGGCTTCCCAGAGCACTTTGTTAATGATGTTAATGATTACAGACCTCTGCCCGAACCCAAGTCTCCCTCAATCCACTTCCCCTCAGTTGCTAGTTACTCTTCATTCTAGATTTGTTTTCAATTCTAAAGTATAAAGTAACCAGAAAAAACAAGCCAAGAGCAACATTTTTTGCATAATTTGTTCTGAGAATCACTCGCCTAAGACTCAACAAAACCATGACACAGTCTAACACCTTTCCTCATCATGGAATACAGTCGTACTGAAAAGATGAAAATTAGGGAATCTGGGAGTTAGCAAAGTTATTAAGCTTACTTTAAGTCTACTTTAAACCTACTTTAAGCTATTTCACAACCTGTATGAAATTTTTTTGCTGGTTTTATCGCATGGCATTTTCTTGTTTTGTGTTGTTGCTGTCTTCAGGACTTTAGTGTCTTTGGGACTACCATTTTCCTGATGATATATTGGGAGATTCTCCTCAAAAGTGTTGTTTGGCCAAGAGTGGTAACACACACCTGTAATCTCAACACTCTGAAAATAATGTTTTGAGTATGAGATTGCATATGTTTAGCAGCATTTCATTGTCTGTTTGACAAAACTCGAGCATACTGCTATCTGCAAATGTACTCTGAAGCAGGGAGCATCATCAAGGTTGTTGGTTGTTTCTTTCTTTTTTTAAATGCATTCCTCACCTATTTGCTATGGCTCATGTACAGAGGAACAATGTCTTCACCGGTCTAGAAATCTCATTAAAAGCCCAGGGTACATCTTGGCAAAGAGAAATCAAGTTCATTCCAGGCATACAGACCATGTGAATTTCTGCCTCTTTTATCCAGATGGGAATTCTGTTTTCTGCCTAAAGCCAGAATGCTTCTGAAGGGGCCTGTTACAGTTTGTGTCTGGGTGTCCCCCCAAAGCCTCATGTGGCCATGGGGCAGGCTTTTAGAGTTTGATTGATTATGGGTGTGATAGCTGCATCCGCCCTGGGGTGGATAGTTTGCATGTGTAAGGGAAAGGAAGAGGCTGCTTGAGGCCATTCCTGGCTTTTGTGTGTTTGTTGCTTTGCTGTGTTCTGCCACCATGAGTTGTAGCCCTCTGCCACGTGCCACTCTGCCTTGTAATCTGCCAAGTATGGACTGAAACCTCCATAAACTGTAAGCAAAATAAACCTTTCCTTCCTTAATTTTGGGCATCAGGTATTTTGTCCCAGCAATGAGAGAAAAGTAACCGAGACAGGGCCTCATAGGGAGAACTGGCTCCATGGATAGAGATCAGCTTTGTCTAATGTTTCTGCTCTCTCTCCTGCAGCTGTGGACAGAAGAGGACCTCCAGAGATTTTGTGCAAGCCTGCTGGTCAGATGAACTTTTTTCTCACAAGTTCCACCTGCTTTTGGCATGAATTCTTCAGTGGACACTAGCAATAGACCACAAGTTTCAATTGACAGAAATGAAGAAATCAGCATGGAGAAACCCGCACCTGACCAGATGTCTCAAACTCACGCCTTTGTGCAAAACAGCTCATAAACACCCTCAGCATCGGAAATAGTCTCAATGAGTCAGAATTTTAGCACCTTGGAGAGCATCCCCGGGCATGCTGTGGTCTCCTGCCATTTTTCATCGGGGAAGGAGCTAGTGACATCAACAAGATGTTTTGCTTTTTTGAAGTAGGGCAAGAGATGTGCTCTGGTACACTGCCTTCCAGGTTGTCTGTGATGTGGCTTGGGTTAAAGTGCAACCCACACTGCTTTGTGTTTCTCAGGGACAAGGGGACAGACATAGCATAGTATCCTTGTAGCAACTTTGTCTCTGGTCACATCATGGAAGGTTTATGTCATGGTGTTTATCATTTAGTGTTAGGGATTTAAATTGGTTAAAGGCTCCATAATTATAGTGAAGTTGGAAGTGACACATTTCCAAATCATTATCTAATGAGATTTATTTTATATGTATAGTGCTCTCTCTGTTTCTCTGTCTCTCTCTGTGTCTCTCTATGTCTCTCTGTCTCTCTATCTCTGCCTCTGTTTCTCCTCCCCTCCCCTTCCCTCCCTCTTCTCTCCCTCCCCTCTCCTCTAGTCTTTGCCCTCCCTCAAGGAAAATTGCCATTAGATTCTGTTGCTTTCCACTTTATTTGAACAATGACAGAGTGCCACCTGCAATACGTACATCACTACCACTGACATGACCACAATCACACTAATGATATTCCTCTTTGGAACAGAAGAAATGAAGGATGACGTCTAATTGCTTTCACTTCTCTAGAGATCCTCAGAACAATTTTCACATCTGGCATTGTTTCATTGCTTATAAAGTGATTGGGTTTTCCAAGAGCAGTCTTCTGATTTTGCACATTTTCCTACCTCTTGGAGTGGCTTCAAAATTTAAGAAATTAAATTATATTTTTATACATGTGATTTGAAGAAATTGTTACCTTTTGTCTAAGAAAGGTAACTTTACAAGAAAGACACACATGGACATACACATACACACAAATCACTTACATACATATAAATCATCCATCTATGATATATGTATACATATATGCATGTATATATATGTGCACAAGTACATATACAAGTGTATATTTGTGTGTACACTCATACATGTATTTTTTATTTATTTATAAAGTATGCAATTAGAAAGCATGCAAATAAATTAGAGGCCTGGAAGATATGATTTCAAATTTTCCAAAATATTTAATTGATTTTCCCCTTATCTTTTTTTTGCTTTTGCTAACGGGGCTGGATTATTATGGTCAGATGAATAATCAGGTCACTGTGTATTTTATTTTCATATTTAATACATCATGTGTGCATTGGATTAACCTCTCTATGTCTGTGTCTCTGTCTGTGTCTGTCTCTGTGTCTCTGTCTCTCTCCCCCTTTATATCTCCAGAGGCTAACTATTGAAGCCATCAACTATTCTACCAGAGCATAAGGCCAATTTTGTCATGAAGGTGCATTTTTCTGTGTGTATAATACCCACACTTATTCTTTAAATATTTCTACTGATGAATTATTAATTTTAATTTTATGGGTTTTATTATATTGGACAGTGAGTACTTAAGAAAAAATAAAAAACTAAAGTATTGTATTTTTAATATTTCTTGTTTATAAAAACATGAAAACTTTCAACATTGACTATTGTTTGGTGTACAAAGCATAACAAATAACTACAGAAATAAATTCCTATATGAACTACAATGAAAATACCAATAGACCTCTACAAATATAATCTTCACTTCAATTATCATACATAAGGCAGTCTTCACCTAGGATAGCAGTATTTCCATACACATGTTTCACTTACACTGACAGCACATGTGTTTTGCTTTCTTGGCCTTTTTGTAGGACACATTTGACATCTTACTCATCTTGCTGTTTTTTCAGAAGGCTCTTATCATATTATACAGTGTGTAATTAACAGGAAAATAAAGTGTCAATAAAATAAAATATTAAAGTATCACTATATATTGCAGGCTTATAATAAGCATTAACATTTTCACATCAGCTATGTACTTGCTTACAAAACCTAAAAGATAACAACAAAAATAAATTCCTTTATGAATTACAATGAAAATACCAATGGAACTCTACAACAAAAATAATCTTTGCTTCAACTGTCACACTCAGGTAAAACTTCACACATGACAACTGCATGTTCCATGCGCACATCTTGCTTATACTAGCAGCACATGTGCTTACTTGTCTTTCTTGTACATCAGGCCATTCTTCTCATGTCTCTTGTCTTCCTGTTTTGTCAGGAGCTTCGTACTATATTGTACAACATGCACTTACCAGGAAAATAAGATATCAATAAAATAAAATATCAAACGTGTAATAAGCATGGGAATAGACATCACCATTTTCACATCAGCTGTTTACTTGCTTACAAAACAGAAAAGATAAAATCAGAAATGAAAACCTATGTGAACAACAAACAAATGTCTACCACAAAAATAATCTTTGCTTCAATAATCACACCCAAGTAAGTCATCACACATGAAAACTGCATGTTCCATAAACAAGCATTTCTTACACTGATAGTGTGTATGTTTTATATTCCTGTCCCTCTGTGTAGGGCACAATTGACATCGTTTTGGTTTCTCTGTTGTAGTAGGTCTTTGTGATGTTGCACTGTTTATCTGTCAGCTCATCGGGGTGCTCCTCAATTTTTTTGCATAGTTCCATGAGCAGAAACATTTTGTTTTTCCTCTTCTGTCAGTTCTCTCATATGAGTTCCAGTCCCAATCCTCTAAGAAAATTTCTCTGTGATATTTTGCAGTTTTATTTTCTCCCTAAACTATCCAACTATTTATACTACACATGTTTAGGATTGAGTAAAACGTGACCATTGGGCAATGTTTTGTGTTTTCAGCGACATCATAGATGCTGCAGAACTCATCCACATGCACTCCACCTTTGGTTTTGTTGTAGAACGTTGCTGTTTAGGGCTTCTTTCTTCTCGAGATTTCCCTACCAAAAGTTCTATCATTGTGAAATGTTGACATCAGCAGTACCAGTATGTTTTTCTTTGCCATGCATGAGGCCAATGTTGAATCTTTTTGAAGTCCAAACATTGTAATATATAATTCTCTGTTTTGAAATTGCAACATTTCATTTGCACTTTATGTTCTGTTCTTGCATACGGTTTACATCACACAAGTTTTGCTCTTTTAGAAAATGTAAAGTCAATTGGACACTGGTAAACGAATTGTTGAATGTCACATTCCAATTAGTTTGGGAGAGGGGAGCAACAAGTCTGTCCACAAGATCATTCAGTTTATTACGATACAAATAAGGACCTGGTGGCTGAATTCTGGGATAAATTTCTAAATTGAAAGTATAATAATTTTTCACACCTACAAAGGCATAAATTTCTATGGCGGATTTTCAAGGGCTTTTTGCTATATGCTGCCTGAAGCTACAGCACCCATGAAACGGTGAAAGATGTTCCTCAGTAGTTATGTTTTCAGATGGTGTGTAAATTGCTCGACAGTTACCCACACACCTCTTAAACAATGAGCATGTACAGCAGCCAGATGATCAGTCCTTTTTCTTTCTTGTTGGATGATTTTGTCATCAAAACTCAGGCAATTTTGAACAAAACCCAATATCTTCACCGTTATTGTTATTCTACAAACTGTAGATCCACACATATTGCTTTTCTATAAGTCTCCTACATTCCTGCAATTACCATGTGAAAGCCCTGGTGAGTACATCAGACCTGTGAATGCTTTCAGTTCCTCTGGACAGATCCCATTATAAATACATTTTTTGAATATGGCTATTGGTGCATACAGAAGGTTTTACTTATATTTCAACATTTGATTATTTCATGTCTTATAGCATTTCACCTGCTACAAAAAGTTTTCCACATTGAACGCTGGTGCTGACATTCTTTCCAATAGGTTTCACCCCTCCCAAGATCCTCCCTGTAGTTTTGGACCTAGTTCTAACGTTGGATTCTTCCACTTGGTTTTGTGGCCATTTTGTATCATTTTAATTAGTCAAATAGGTTCTCACATTGCTGTTTTCTTTGTCATCTGAATCAAAGAGCTCTGCATTCCCTGTATCTGTACTGATCCTTGCTCCATTTCATAGGAACTTTGGCTTACATGGCCAATATCAAAGTCATTATCATCTTCATCATCCATGCATTAGTAATCTGATGATTCACTTTCAACTTTGTCCAAACTTTGCATATCTCATTTTTCAAGAGTCATCGTACTGAATTGGGCTACTTCTTCCAGAACAATCGAAAGAAAAATTAAAAAAAATTTTTTTCAATGCACAACAATTTAGCAATGAGCATTTCATAGGTAAAACTCACATTCTGGTTTGCAGCTCCTGTACAGACCTTGCCATTCACCTGCCAAGTGGGTGAATGGGCAGATGAGTTTTTGTTTCCCCAGGTGCAGCACCTGTGAGTAACACCCACATTTCATTATGGTAAAATACATATTTTCATATCAAAAGAGTGTTGTGGGTGTATTTTACCCCCTGTGATGCTCAGGCAAACATACACAAAAGCTGTTAGGGCATTACATGGACAAAAATCTTAGTTTGGCACTTTTGCACATGTGCACACACCTTGCTGTTCATTCTATCAAGTGGATGAACATAAAGATTGCATCCTGAATCCCCCAGGCTCAGCTATGATATGTGCAGCCAGATAATATTATGTGAAAGCACAAACTTACAGTAGAAAAGCAGGGAATGTGTTGTTGTAACCTAATATTATGCCCTCGTGTGTATTTGGCAACCACAAGGGGACATTGACAGTGCATTTTTGGAGAAATCTTTAAGAAGATTTCTAGTTTTTCTCTCCATCAGAGGTCAGGAACAAATACATTATGATACTCCAAATTATGAGGCTATATGATTTAGAATAATGGTATTTATCAGCCAAATTATTAACACCATCATTATTGTCATTTATTTCTCTTTCCTCTGTGAACATTCTGTTCATAGTCGCTGTGTGCAAGGTTGAAATCCATAGGTAATTTATCCTTCAGACTAACTTAAATTCTGCTCCTGTGAATTTCTTTACATTGTGTGAAAACTTACTGTTGGCCAGAATTTCAACTTTTCAGTTGAAAGATAGTAATTTTTTTAACTTAGGACATCGTCAGTAACAACCACCACCAGTGTCTTCAGCCTTGCTTCTGATCAATCCTGCTTTTTAAAATGATTTCAGCTGTGATAGAACTTCTGTGTCAAATGAATATTAAGTTCTTTAACCAATATTTGCTTCGATTTCCTGCCGAGGGTGTGATAATCAAAGCATGCGTTGAAAACATGTGCAGAAACATGCATAGTCACGTAAATTTAAATTCACATTTCTCAGTGACATTGGTGGTTTCAACTGACTTATCCTTTCAGGTTTCTAACTTTCACCTTTTTTTTTTTTTTTT
>NW_004955499.1:4904671-4937638 GCF_000276665.1 Chinchilla lanigera | reverse complement strand
TTGGTGGTTTCAACTGACTTATCCTTTCAGGTTTATAACTTTCATTTTTTTTTTTTTTTTTTTTTTTTTTTTTACACACCTGCAGGATTTTTGATCCAAAGCAGGAATTTAGAGAAACGTCTAAGCCTTTTCATTGTCTGTGCCAGCTGGGAATGGTGAAGTTCCCCCAGTACCCATAGTAGCCTAAATAACAAAATGCATGGATGCTAGACTTCTATAAAGTGGCTTAGTATTCACGCATAACTTATGCATATCTTCCATGCTATGGTTAATACATTGTATCAACTTGGGGAGTCTAGAGGTTTGCTAAATAACTCAACAGTTCTATATCTTGAGATTAAAAAAAACCATGCCCTTACCCTTTTGGGATGTTGTTTATTGTGTCAATTTAAAAAAAAAACTAAAAGTTTAACTATGTGTCTCAACAAAAAGCCAAGTTACTTACTTTATATTCATCCTGAGCTTATACCCAAAAAAAAAAAAAGACATACAGAGGGTATAGATGTAAAAGACCACCCCTACCCCTCAGAGCAGATAGACTACATAAAATTTTTTTTTAAAAAAGACTGGCTTCTGGTTCTTAAAAGCTCCAGTCTTTACCTTCAGCTTGGTCATCTACTAATTTCTGGTATAGACTGTTTGGCTTCCGCCTAAAATTCTTTAGCCTTCTGATATAGGCTCTCCAGTCTTTGTCCTAAATTCTTCAACATTCCATCGCAGACCTATCAGCCTCCTAAAACAAACTTACACAGACACTACAGTGAGCTCCAGGCCTGGGGCTGGGCTCTTTAATCTCCAGCATGCAGACACCTTCTGCATGCTTTCTCATCCAACTCTGTGGCTGACCATTATAAGCCAAACTTAAAATTTCTTGTACATTTATATATCTTGTGTTGTATCCGTTTCCCTAATAAACCCTAACTGTTACACTCTACTATATTATTAATCATCTGTAGATTACTTATAATACTTCCTAACACAATGTCAATGACATGTCTGTGTAGCTTGGATGACAGCCATGTATCACCCTACTCTGAAATACTCCCCAAAGTGGTGGAAAGATTTGACACTATTCTATCAGAATTCCTTCTACCCTTTGTACAAGAATTGCCAATGGGAAATTCCATGTGTTACAATGTGAATAAACCTTGAAAATACTGTGCTAAGTGAAAGAATTCAGATGTAAAACCTCTACATTATATGATCCCGTGTACATGACATATCCATAAAATTCTATAGAAGTAGTAAAAAGTTAGTGATAGGGAATGACATCTAATGGGCATGGAATTTCTTTTGAGGGTTAATAAAGATGTGATAACTCAATAATGTTATTTTTTAATATACAATAGTGGAGAAAGAATAAGAAATAACTGTATAAGTTGATAAAGGATTACTTCTAGAATATTTTTTTAGGTTAACAGAATAAAGTGTGGTCAGCTGGATGCAATCCTAATGCCCCTAACTGGTAGAAATGGACAAGTCTCCATCTAGCCACTCAACATGCAAAAAAAATGAGACTATATTATATGTTTGGAAGGGAAACTGCTCAGGAATCTATAGCACTCTATGGGAAGATGCAAATACAAAGCTAATAAGCTAGTTTAGTTTTACTCTTGTGCTAATGACAAAATCACTTAACATTTTACGACCTTTTGCGTATTCTAAGAACACACAGAAATTTCATACTGTGTATGTACTAATCAGCACATTAATTCTTACCTTCCTTTCCAGGAATCATGCTAGGTTCATGGCACATTTCATCCTGGGTCACTCAGTACATATAGTTCTTGGAAAGCACTCAGAATCTCAAAAAAGAACACTATGCAGCATTTCCTTTCATCTGGAAGGATACATTCGAAGACCTTCAAAGGATACCTCAAAACACAACACTCAACCCAATAAATATTACATTGCGCCTATACATGCAGACATACATATCAGTATATTTATTTATGCTATGTGGCTGCCTCATTGTCCTGAATTAACTCCAAACACTCTTGTTTTGTGGAGTAAGATTTTCACCTATTATTCATAGAGTTTTTATTTTAAAGAGAGTAATAAAAAACAATAATAGCAAAATACCAACAGCATAGACAAAAACAAAACAAAACAAAAACAGTACAAATGATACAGAGTTTCAGAACAAAATGATAGGAATTAACAGTGTTTGTTAACTACATATCATTATCTTCAACGAAGTTGCTCAGATTACCTGATGTGAGAATGCAAATTTGATCAAACCATTAAGGAGAATAAATAATAAAAACAAAAAAATGAGAAATGATATAGAGCTTCACTAGATAACAGGAGAGAAATTCACCAATGGTGGTTATATTGCACACTGTTGTCTTCAAATTAGTTGTTCAGATTACAAGATATAAGCATGCAATGGTCAGAAAGAAGGAAAATTAGGCATTAACTGTTCCTTTCAATAAACCGTTACATGTCAGCAGTGCAGTTATCCCAGCTATCCTTCTATATACCACAGGGCACAGAAACTGTGAAACCAAAATAGAAGACAAGATTTGTGTCTGTGTGCAGGGGGTGGGTGAGAGGAGGGGCCACTCTAGCTTTTATGAGGCACAAGGCTGAAGAGATGTCTATCTATCTAAATTTGTTTCTGTGGCACTTTCCTCCTTTCAACACATGCACATCCACGACCTGAGTGAGGTTTCCCAAAGCCTTGTGCATTTGGCCAGCTCAGCTTGGTTATGTAAGTTACAGAAGAGGAATTGAAGAAGTACAATGACTCTACCAGCGTCTCATGCCCTAAGTGTGAAAAAAACATAGAGGGTTTACATACAAGTCTTACTACTTTTCACCCAGTGAGACCAAATTTGAGGCTGTCCTATGATGCACAAAGTTGGAAGAGAAAAAAAATCAACCTACAGGTAAATATTGATTAAACAGTGCCATTTCCTTAGAGGCTATTGAAGGCATGGTGTACGTGGTTGGGTGGTTGTCTTGGTTACTTTTTTTCTCGCTGCTGGGACAAAATACCTGATGCCCAAATTTAAGGAAGGAAAGGTTTATCTTACTTACAGTTTGTGGAAGTTTCAGTCCATACTTGGTAAATTATAAAGCAGAGTGGCTCGTGGTAGAGAGCTGCATCTTAGGGCGGCAGCACCCAGCTAAGCTGCAAGCACACACCAGCGCGGAATGGGGGAGGAATGGCCTCAAGCACCCTTTTCCTCTCCCTTACATATGCAAACTATCCACTCCCGGGCGGGTGCACCTCTCACACCCATATTCAAACTCTAATAGCCTGCCCCATGTCCGCATGAGGCATTGGGGGAACACAGACACAAACCATAACAGTGGTGAATGATGGAGAATTCTGAGAAATGTGTTTCCCTGGGTTACTTTGTCCTCTCAAATGTCTGTCAGACACTTGACAACTTCAGGGAGCAAAATCAGCCTCTTGGTAGGCTCTCAATGAATGCCACATTCTCCATACTGCTGGTGAGGTGCGACACCTATATATTTCCCAACTGAAAGGAAACACATGTCTCACTCTTTAACAGTTCCCACAGGAGATTCCCTTCAATAATAGGGCTCATTTTTATTCCCTTGATTTGCAAAAGGCATCTGTATGCTGGAGAATGCTTCTTGCCTATGTTCTGCATTTCTGTTTCTTACTTCCTTTCAGTGTGCCCATCAGAAATTCCTTTCCGCCCCGGATATTTTTTAAATCATCTACACAAAATTCTCAGCAACTGAGCACAACACAATTGGCCCATCGTACGGATATCATATAATAAAGGCATGATGACTTTCTGACAAATACAAAAAGAAAATTGTGCACCCTCGTGGCTCTCTTCTCAAATTAGTAATTGCCTGACCCTAGAAAATTTGTTGGAATAATTTGAGGGGTGATTGAGGGGACCAGCGGCATAAATGTCAGTCTGGGGACTCAGAGCAGTGTTGTGATGATGGCATGTACAAAAAGTGCTGATGGAAGCATGCTCAGTCTTGTACATTGAAATTCACCTTGCTCAGTGATATTGAGCACATTTAACATGCATATACTTTGGATTCTGTCTGTCCATCCCCTTTGCAATTGGCTACTTACAGTTCAGATCTTTGAATCTTTTTGTCACATGTGTTTCTTGGCTTCTTGCAATACACTCCTGTCAGTGTGGTCCACATGACTGGACGCTAGTGTTCTCAGGACCCTGAGAGAATAGAGGTTTTGTTTTCATTATTTGCTGACATTGCACATGCTTCCTTGGTGCATGTTACATGTGGAAATAGCTTATCTGATTCTTGAGCCTGGACTTGGCTTTGTGACTTGGAATTGGTTTTGCTTGGGCCAGTGGGACATGAACAGGATAATGAAAGAGCACTTTTACATTCTGCTTCCTGTCTTTAATGCCAATCACTGCTTTGGGAAGAAGCTCGGGTTAGCACACAGGAAGGTGTCAGTAAATGACGTCCAAGACCAGCCAGCCTACTAGCTAGTCTAAAATTTAACCACAAATGAAGGATGTAATCTGGTCAAGATCAGGCAAACTCATTCTACATCAGCAGTGCTCCCCATCAGACTCCCAGATATATGAGGAATAATAAATGCCTGTTGCTTTAGGCTACTAAAAGTTGGAGTAGTTTATTACACAGCAATAGCTAGCTGATACACTTCTTTTCCTCATTTGTGAAATAGGAGTTCTAACAACTCATCACATATGGATATTATAAAAAGTAAATGAGATAACATATATAAAGTTTTTTGTCATGGTCTGAGACACACAAAATACCCAAGTAGTAACTATGAATTTAAGGATGATAATGCCAAAAATGTGGGATCTTTTCCTTACACTTGGAAGTATGATTCTGATGAAAATGAAATGAGTTTTAGTGGAAGACAAGAATTTTTCTTTTTGGCATACTGTATCTGAAGTTTAGATATTATAGCAGTTATTCTAAAAGCATTTGAATATATATAAAATTGTTATGATTACTTCCCCTTATTTCTTTTTTTCTCCCTTGCAGTTTTGGATGAACAGTGCTCAAAAATCATTTCTGTTTCAGATCTTTCCACTGTAATTTCCTAGTCTTAAAAAATAGATCCAGGCCATAAAATGTCAGTTACTGGCAACTCATCTTCAAGAGAGGGAAGATAGACAAATGGCAATGTCATGATTTCTGCTGTGGACATGGAGCTTTTATAAAAATTTATATCTTATTTAAATGATGCCTTTGAAATCACTAATTTTACTGTTTAGCAAAGAACCTTTGCAATTAGCTCTTCAAAATTAATTATCCTGAAAGCATTTTTATGAAACAGTGGCCATTAAACTCCTTGTACAGAATTTTAAAAATAGGTTTAGGTCAGCAGGATTGGATTTTAAATTACTTATGACCCAGAATGAAGAAAAAATTAAACTATAATTATTTGATGAAACCACACTCTATCCCTTGGTATAAATTAAACATGGTAAAGTGGGAGAGAGTGAATGAATATGTTCAAGCAGCTTAGATTTTGGTTGTCTCTCTCTTTGGAATTCCATTGTTTTCTAAGGTTAATTCCTTTGCTGATGGTCATCATAAAGATAAAAAATACTGTATGCAAACTACTCAATAGTTCTTGAAACATAGCAAACATTTAATAAGTGGTAATTATTGTAGAAATGCAAGTCATAATTTTGAGAGCAGTCTCTTTGGAATCTGAAATTTTAGGAGCATGGTTTAAGATATCAAACCTAAGGTCAAAGGAAAAAGATAAAAGCAACGGAGGATTATGTGGTATTTAGTGGAGGAGTTAAAGTTAATGAATGTGGCCGAGTTCAAAGGGTGACCACGTGGGAACAGGTGAGTGTGGGAACTACTCAAAGTATCTCACCAGATCTACTTGAAGCATAGCTTTGCAGACAACAAGAAGGCCCCAGAGTGACACTTTATAAAAGTATCCAATGTCATATGCAGCACCACTTGTGTCAATCCAGAGAACAAGTTATGAGAAGAATAAAAAAGTCCTACAATGTAAACTCAAGATGCTATTGTATGATTCAACATCTATGTAAGTACTTTACTAAATCCCTATACAAATTTCAGAATGTATCATTCCTATTTCTAGAAGTAATCCATTGTGCAATGATAAAAAGTTGAGAAAGGATCAGTTCCAGAACCACGTGATGGGGAGCGTCATACTAAAAGATGCCCAAATATGGGTTCCATACAATGCAAATCTTTCATACTGAGTGCTTTGACTTTCTGAGGAAGACCCACTTGCTGTTTCATAGGGTGAGTTTTGTATTTTCGGAAAGCCCTTTCAAGATCTCGATGAGTATAAAGGAATGACAGAAACCTACTTCTGTGTTATGAGAATGCAGTGCTTTGTTTTGCAAAGATGGGCTTACCCCAATACTGATGCATCTTGATTTAAAATGCAGTTATATCCCTATGAACTAATGTTAAGTTGAAAATGCGTTTAATTCTCCTCATTTGCTGTTATGCTTAGATCTAAAATAATTCCCTCCAGCCTCATGTGTTCAGATGTTGGTTTTTTTTAAATTTGGTTGGGTCAGGAAGGTACTATACTCATCAGCAAATTATGCCATTGATGAGTTTATAGGAGGCTGCCTTGAGTTAAGCAGTTTCTTCCACCTGCCCGTCCAACGTGATGTTTCTGCCTTAGAACCAGCTGACATGGACTGAATCCTCTGAAACTGTGATCCAAGATAAACCTCCTCTTCAAAGGAATGCCCACTCAAATCTTCCAGGTCTTTTCATGAGTTGATAGCTTACTTGTCTTTGATGCTAAGTCACACTCCATGGTCTGGATGTACCGTGTTTTATTGTCCATTCACCTACTTAAGCACATTTTGGTTTCCAGAATTGGCCATTATGAATCAAACTACCATCATCCTTTCTATGCAGATTTTCTTGGGGACAGATGTCTATTTTTAACTCTCATGTTTAAATACCAAGAAGCATGATTCCGGGGTCAAATGTTCAGAGTATGATTACTTTTTCTTTTTCTTTTCTGTCTTTTTGAGACAGGGTCTTGCTATGCAGTTCAGGCTGTCCTTGAGGTCACTTTGTAGCCCAGTCTGGTCTCAAACTTGCAACAGTCCTCCTCCTACCTCAGCCTCCCGAGTGCTGGGGTTACAGGTGTGCACCACAATGCCCGGCTCACAGTATGATTATTCTTGTCAAAAATTTCTTAACTGTGTCCCAAAATGGCCAAGCCATTTTGCATTCTCATCAGTAATAAATAAAAATTCCTTTTCCTCCACATCCTTGCTAGCACTTGATTTTGTCTGTGTTCTGGGTGGTTTGTATCTCATTATTATTTTAATTTGCATTTTCTTGATGCCACATAGATTTTCATTTGGATGATAAATGCTTTTAGCCCTAAAACATTAAAAAACTATTGGTTTAAGATATGTGAATAAAATAGGTTTCACTGACTCATGAATATTCTGTAGATTTATAGATTTCATTGTATATGAATTTTACATCCAAAGAGGGAAAAAGTCTACAAACAAATATTGGTCTCTAGTTAATCATGCACATACAGGGTGATATATTTAGATGGCAGTGTAAGGCTGTTTGCAGTGTACCTTGAAGTACACTGACTACTGAAATGGAATAATGAACATAAGGATGGAAAGACAATGCACATGAAATAAATGAAGTCAAATTTTCTTTCTGTTTTTGGTGAGGAGAGTTACAAAGGGTAGAGCCACTGAGATACATTCTGGGTCCTTTCCCTTTGTCATAAGAGAGGATCTTAACTTAGTGAGATCCTGTCTAGCCTTGGTCTTGTGATCCTCCTTCCTCAGCCTCCTGAGTAGGTGAAATCACAAGCATCTGCTACCATCCTTGTTGGGAATTAAATGTCCATGGCAAAATGTAGGTAGCAGATGTACAGGTATACACTGCAGCATTCTTTCAACTCTGCCAAATGTTTGAAAAATTTCACAATAAATTGGGGAGGGAGAATGAGCTGGTATGTGGTCTTGGTTGATTCTTTTAAGCAAGATAGACGCCTTCAACTGTGGTACACTCCATCCTACTTATTGCCTTCGACAAAGGCAATGAGAACATGTACTGCATCTGTGGTGTATGTTTATGTATGGTTGTGTTTGCACTCCAAACACATCTGTGTGTCAGGTTGAATTGACATAGATGACACGAACATGGAGATAAACCTGTGCAGTCGTAAAGACACTTAGGGTAGAACTTTCTTTTGTGACCATTAAGAATCCTAGTGAATTAATTGGGCTGGGGATTTAGCTCAGCGGCACAGCTCCTGCCTGGCAAGAGCAAGGTCCTGAGTTTGATTCCTGGTACCAGAAGAAAAAAGAAAGAAAAACCCTAGTGAAGCTCTCCATAAGAATACAACTGGATAAGGCTGGGGATGTAGCTCAGTGGCACAGCATCTGCCCAGCAGGAGCGAGGTCCTGAGTTTGAATCCCTTACTAAAAAAACACAACCAACCAAACAAAAAAACAACAATTAAAAGAATACAACTTGATGGACCATGGTTACCTTGAAATTCAAAGTCTTTATTTCACACAAGAAAAATTATTCAGTCTCAAGAGGGAAGAAATTCTAGTAAAAACAGAAAAACATATTACCGGTATAGTATCTCCATCTTAGAAGTGCTGTGTATGTCCATCAACAGATATTTGGAGGAAGAAATGTAATGTTTATACTCAATGGATTACTTTTCTGCAATAAACAAAGATAAACTCCTATAATTTGTAGGAAAACAGATGCATCTTGAGACCATAATGTTCAGTGACATACATCAGACACACAAGATGCAATATCACATGACTTCTTTTAGATGAGAAACTCAAAATATAAATACATTAAAGATCATAATAAATGATTTATAAGAAACAGGGAGATAGAGCTTTCACAAAAGTGGAGAGATGGAGAGAGATGAGGAGAAATGGATGAAAATAAGAATTAAGATTTATTAACTCCTTGCAATGAATTCAGTAGTTAAGTTCTATAAGCATGTACTAATAAAATATTGTTTAAAAATAGTAATAGAAGAGAAAGTATTCATTTGGTTCATGACTTCAGAAGTTTCAGTCCATGGTCAGTTGTTTCCAAGGCTGGAATACCATGGCAGAAGAGATCTGTTCAACTTCTAGTATCTGGCAAGCAGAGCCCCCAAAGGAGAGCCAGAAAGAAAGGGCCCAGCGTCCAAGATACAGACCCCCAAATCATATCCTAGAGGATCCCTCTAGGCACATCCAGAAGTGTGCTTTACTGATCTCCTGCATAGCTATGAATCTTATCAAGTGGACAACCAAGATTAATTATCAGTCTCAAAAGGAAAGTCCTTAAGGCTCACTGTAGCCCAAGAGTTTCAGAATATTTTGGTCTGAGCTATTTGGGAGATTGACTACATCTTATTTCAGTTTATTTCCAAATAATTAAAATGTTCTGGAAATAATACTGTAGCTAGCAATCCCCCCCCCCAACAAGGATAATAAGAAAATTGACACAGTAGGTCTTTCTCATCCAAATCGTCTCTGACTCGTGTGCCTTTATAGCAATGGCAAGGGGAAATGAGCGATTTTGTCTTTATTTCTGTAGAAAAGGCATGGCAGTATGAGAACATGACCGTGTCATCTAAATTTTGGTAATATGCTGATGTTTTCACTGTGGTGATTATTAAACATTTCACTCCTTTAGTTATTTATTTTCTCATTGCAGAAAGAGACATTTTATCTTGTGTAGCAGAATTACTTTCCTGGTATGGTTGACCCCTCAGTGGGAGAAGTTCACCCAGGTAACGTCACTTCTAAAAATTGCTCTAGGGTTTTGAAATTTAGCTTCTTTATACAAACATGGTTGAAATATTTTGTAATAAGAACTCCAGATGGGGTGAGCATAAATCTCCATATTTCTATTTCCTGATTTGGGAAAAAAATACCTAACATACACAGCTTAACAGAGAAGGGTTCATTTTGGCTCACGGTTTCAAGTTTGCAGTCCATGGTTGGTTGGATCCAAGGCAGAGACATCATGGTTGAGGAGGCTAGAAGAGGAAAGGTATTTAAGTTATGGCATCAGGAAGCAGAGAACAGGACAAAAATCTCAGAATGAGGAAGGGATTGGTAAGGTCATGCCCTGTATGCCTCACCTGAGCACAACCAGAAGTGTGCTTTAATGATGGCCCAGGCATATTGAAAACCAATCAATTCAACAATAAATATTATTGGTGGCAATATCCATGTTTGCTTTACATATACATGCTCACAGAATTTCAAATTCTAAAGCTCAAAGTCAATAGGATCTTTAAGGACCTCTGCTTTAATCTTCTGGAATGTGAGATCAGAAGGTCAGATAAAGCATGTAAAGAAATTCAGAAGGTAGATGATGAAGCCAGGGATGAAATTCTAAATAACTCCATCTGTGTGTGTGTTCTCACATGCACAGGGGTACAATTTGTTGAAAGTTGCCTGTTCTCTTGAGTTTTCTTGAATAGGGAAAAAAAATATACTTCACATGATATCAGGCTCTTATAAGTAACCAAGGAACAATTTATTTCCAACTCCTGGATCCACAGGGTATATTATTTGTATTTGCCTCGGGGTGAAAGATGGACCCAAAGATAAGGAAGGTCTCTGTGCTGATTACAGAGATTCTTGAAAACTTTAAGATGCTTAAAGCATTTTCTATATGTCATAGGTTATTTATTCAACTCAGTCTCCCATCATCCAGGTGCATGTTCTACTCAAAACACCAAAGCGTATTTATAATCCTGCTTAGTGCTGTCAAGGTACACACATGACATGTGTGTGACATCCAGTTGGCCAATGTGCAGGATTTCTTATCCTCCCCCCCTCACTCCCTCCCCTTTCTTTGTCCTTCCTCAGTTGACACACAGGCGAAATGGGCAAAAAAATATAGGGGGTGAGACACTGTCTTCCATGAGTTTCTGATAGGGAACAATCATGGATGAATTTATTAAACAAGTTCTTAAGTGTTTGCCTGCTGGCAAATGTGGATTGTGGATCTTGCAAATGTTTTTTCTTATATGGCAAAAGGAGTTTTTAAATTACAAAAAATAAGGCTAGGAGATTATACTGCATTTTCCAAGTGAGTCCAAACTGACCGCCAGAGTCTTTAAAATTGGCGAAGTTTCCCAGCTTCTCCCAAGGGAGAAGTAGCCACTGTAGAGTGGTCTGAAAGGTATACTGTTGCTTGCTTTGAGGTTAGGAGTAGCTACAGAATGAGGAATCAGGTATCCCTAGAAACTGGAAATAGCAAGGAAATAAATTATTTCCTATAGCCCCGGGTAGGAAGAAAGCAACCCTGCCTACATCTCAATCTTAACGTGGTGAGACTATGTCAGAATTCTGATTTGCAATACAATATTATACACTATCTGTACTACTTTAAAACACCAAGTTTGTGGTAATTTGTCATCACAGTAACAGTAAATCAATAACAAGTTATGCAGTGATGGAGGGAAGGCTAAAAAGAAATTATAAATCCCCAAAGTAGTATTTACAGGTTATTGGATGTAAACATAAATATGCATATGAAATAGCAAGACATGTAAGATGATATATAAAATGCAAATTTAAAACTATTTCTAGAATGTACAACTTACACCTAACATAATTATACCCATATTATTAAACATTAGTAGTATAGCATATAACTAATGAAATTAGCCTATAAACTTCAGAGAAACAAGGGAATCTTTCTTTGCATTTGGGAGGAATAAATGCTAACTTTTTTCTTGAGTAAAAGTCAGATTTCTCAAGAAAAAAAGGCTTTTCATCTTTTCATCTTAAATTCATCTATATTTTAGAATTTCCTATACATTTTTTGCTTATAATATGCTCTTATATAATACATGACAGCACTACATCACAACGTATTTTTTCTTTGTCTATTTTAAATGTAAAAAACTAAGCAAACAACAATGAAGACAAAATTAAAACAGCACAAGGACAACAAAAATGATACATGACCTCAAAACAGAATGACAGGTATTGAGAATGGTTGCTACATTACCTATTGTTATATTCTTATTAGTATCATAAAATATCTTATGAGACACTGGAAGATTTTGAACTTCACCAAATCAGAAGGTAGGCAAAATTCATCCTCCCCCTAAATCTTTCCTCCACATGTTTAAGGAACCCGGTCCTCAGTATTGTTACTAAGGAAGTAAGACATATTGTAAAATAATTGATTACAGAGCAAGAGGAAATCTATAAAGTAGCAATAGATAAATGCTTAAACCACTGCTTACAGTAGGGTTATTGTATCGCCATCTGGAAGCAAGAACATATTATGAGATGCAGCCAAAATTATACGGTGAGTGCTCAGTTTGTTTCTTAAAAATAATTACACTAAGAGACACATTACCACGACACCCCTCTCACCAACCAATTACTTCATTTCACTTCTTACACATTTATCCCATCATTCTTGCCTCTTTTTGTGGCCGATCTGGAAGTCCTCTTTCCTGAACGCCTTTAGTTGTGCATTCATAGCTGCCTCAGTGTCCTGAATGGATTCAAACACTGACGTTTCTTTCCTGATTGTTTTGACTTCAGGGAAGAGTAAGAAGTCATACAGGACAAGATCCAGTGCATAAGGCAGACAAGGACACACCATCATACTTTTGTGAGCCTACCTTTCCTCCGGATGGGACTAGTCACCTGTAATTACTGTATTTTTTTTTACCACAGCTGGCAAAGATATCCTTTAATTCAACCATCCATTTATCTGTCCATTCACCCACCCATCACCCATTCATCCACTCGTTTATCCATCCAGGCAAATGAGGGACAGACAGAGCACACAGGAGTCCCACAGCAGACCTCTTACGGCTCCATGCCTAGCTAAGCTGATGTGGCTCCTGGCTTCCAGGGGACTTGGTTTATCACCTGGGCTGTCTTTCTGATATAATTTCACATCTCTGAAAATGCCTTCAAATGAAGCAGTCTTCTTTCGCACTTTTGACCCTTGCATCCCCCAAACCCTCATACGCTTTTCTCCAACACAGGACACACTGTGACTGCTGTTAGTAGGATAGACTGGGTGGAAATAAGAGAAAGTGGTGGATCCTTCTGCTCCCTCTTTACCATGCTGTCTCAGGGTCCCTTGGTCTGGTGAAAGAAGCAATCCAGCTGGCCTTTGAGGGTTCAAAGAGCTTTACTTTTTAAAAGCCTTTAGGTTGTCTTCCATGCACTTCCCACAAAATCACACCTTCCCCTCAGGAGGATGAAATGTGTGGCTGCTCCTGATCTCTTCTTTATTTTGGACCAATTAACTCTAAAGATGTCAGCTTTCACAGGAAGTTGGTGGCATTTCTCTGTGCCATTTGACAGTCTAGGCACTACAACTGTTTTTCTTCTGTCTGTTTTGTTTTGTTCGGTAATTTGTGTCAGGCTCTGTGCTTTTGTGAAGTATGAGCAGAGGGGATAGAGACTTGTTCTAAGGCTGTTTCGTAGCCCATGTGTTTTGATTTGTTCTTTTAGCCCAATTTGAGAGTCTCTACCTTTTGGGTGGGTGTTTAACCTTTATCTTTTCCAACAAAGTGGCAGATGCGACCGGTTTGCCTGCTTCTGTCTCCTTGCCTAATGAGTGATTTTTAGGGTTTTCTTGCTGTTTCCTTTGGGCTTTCTGTCTTTCGTTATATGGTTATCTCTCTCTTGTTTATGCCGTCTCCAAAGATCAGAAGGCAGACTCTGCCTTGGAAAACATGCCGGTGTTTTTCTTAGTTTTGAAGGAGATTTTTGAAACCACATTGCAAATCTACATGCAAAATTCTGACAAAGCACATAAAGTATACAAGTGTTACACATTGTCATTATTTATTGATACCTCAATTTTCCAAAATCAAAAATGTCATAGAACATTTTAAGTGCCACTATATCTAGTGAGATAAATTTGTCCTTCAGAGACTTGTACCTTTCCAGGTCTTCTAAAAAAATATGGATTTTTAACCCTGTGTTATTTTTTATTAAATTTTGTCACAATAGTTCTATCACCTTTCTGTAGTTCTTGCCATTTCATTTATTTTGCCAACCACATTTGAAAACTTTGTAAATATCCTGTACAGTAAATACATACTAATAAAAATATGAAATGAGAAAGACATTAGGTAAAAATTTAAGAAATTTTAAAAAGGCCAACATTTTTCTGAATAACAGTGTGGAAATACTGGCTAGTTTTGAAAAATATACCATACCAATGTGACATACTAATAATAGGGTAAAGTAATTATGGAGGGATGGGAATCTCTGATGTTTTTGTAAACATTCTGTAACTCTCCAATTACTTTGAAAAAAGAGTTTACATATATAATAAGCATTTTTGAATTGTATATTATTTGCCATATTTTGCCCCATTTGTCAACTATTATAATAATTGCATAAGTAAAGGAAAATTATTTAGAAAAAAAGATTTAAATCACTGTGTTTATTTCACTGCAGTTGTGACTTCCTTATGTATTTTAATTTCTGCTTTCTTGAGTTCTTTTTGTTCCATCTCTAGGTGAGTGAGGACAGGTTTTATTTTTGTTTTTGTTTTTTGTTTTTTGTTTTTTTCTTCTGGTACCAGGAATCAAACTCATGACCTTGTATTTGTTAGGCAGGTGCTTTGCTGCTGAGCTGAATCCCCAGCCCAGGTTTTATTTTTGAACAAGGTATTTGGTTACACAAAATTTCATTGCTTGAAAATTTGAGAATGGCTTTTCCTTTGCTTTGACTTATGACAGATTTCTTGGTTGGAGGTAAGATTCTTTAGGTACCAAGTTTTCTACTTTAAAAGAAAAAAATTGTATTTCAAACTCTTGCCTCTGTATGACATTTCTGAGTACCACATGGTTCTGGTGCCTTGTAGGTAGCATGTTTTTAGTCTTTCCTTTTCTTCTTGTCTGAATGCTTGAAGGAATTCTTTTCCCCTCTATCCTTATAGTTTAGAAAAAGGAGATTTCAGGATTATTTCTTAGTGTGAGTGGGTCCTTTTGAGTCTTCAAGTTCTGTTGTATTTCCGTGTACTCTTTCTTTAAATAGATTCATGTTGACTTTCATTTCTTTTCTTAAATCTTTGAATGGAGAGAGATTTATCTAGGGGTGATTTGTGCCTACAAACTGGATAAATGGTTTCTTGGTTGCTCTTTTCTCTGTTCCTTTGTTCGGAAGGAGGTTTAATACTTTTCTGACATCCACCCCGACAGGGGTGTATTTCTTGGAACCAGCACGCATTATCTCCTGCAGTGCTGCAGCTTGCTACAAAATGCTTCTTATCTCATTACTAGACTTTTCTTTTCCTTTAACGTCCTGGAATAAGGTGGTGGATTCTCGAGCTCCTCAGGTTTATAGATGCTGGAATGCTGACTTCCCACAATTCACTCAGCGTTCTGCTTGCTATATTCACCCCTTCTGGTGTCCTTGGTCAAGTAAATGCCCTTTTTTCAGTTGCTTTCTTCAGCTCTGTGACCCTTAAGGGTCATAGGAGTGGCTGTCCGCAGTGTGATGGAAACAACCCTGTGAATGCAACTGCTGATCGGAGAAAAAATGGGCTTGTACAAACATGACGCTTATCCACCTTATCCACTGCATAGGCCAATGTGTGACTCTAAATTTTCCCTCTAAACAAAATGACTGTGAAAGGTCAATGTTGTGAATGGACTCAGGACATTGAAGCAGCTATTACAACACAACTGAAGAATCTCACCAAAGAAGTCTCCCAGAAATGCTCCACAAAGTAGCAAGAATGAGGGGATAAGTGTCTTTGAAGTGACGGGAAGCACTTTTGGGGGGGATTCATGTAGCTTTCACCGTGATGATTTTTTTCTTTAAATCTAAACATGCAGTATGTTTTCCTACCATACCTCATATCTTGGTTTAAAAAATGGACCAAGATCATTACAAAACCTCGAGTTTATCTTTCTTTATAGCTGAGTAAAATTTCATTATATAAAAATGCCACAGCTTTTTTATCCATTTCTCGGATAATTAAATGGTTGCCACTAGAGGCCATACTCATAAGTGAAATAAATAAGACTCACATGTGTAAACATGGTATTGTCTCCCTAGTGTAAGAACCTGAAAGAGTAAAGGAGATCTAACAGGTACAGTAGATAGTGAGAAAGGAAAAGACTGGCTCAAAAGGAAAGAATAATTGGGACAAGGGAAAGGAGAAAATAAAAAAGAAAGGGTATATATATATGTACTGGTCAGGATAATAATGGCCAGGATAATTAATTTCTTTTGCTTCCTTCAAAGGAGAAGTTGATATTTAATGGTTTGATCATTCTTACATGCTGGATTTTTTTTTATCAGAGTAACCAATATGAAGATAACAGTGTGGAATACAGCAACCATTGTTAACTTCTTTACACTTTGTCTGAAATTCTGTATTATCTTTTTTTGTTACATTGATGTCTGTGTGTTTGTTAATGTTTTGGTTCTTTTATCTCTAAAAATGAAATTAAAAAATAAAAATAAAATGGACCAAGATCTTAGCAGATATCCACCAAAGAAGACATACGTATGGCAGATAAGTGTATGAGAGACAAATCATTTCATATGGCATTGTTAAAATACAAAGTAAATCAACAAAACACCTTCACACTAGTATTAGAATGGCCAGTAGAAACCAAACACAACCTGCCACAGTTGAGAGGACCAGGAAATAATGTTCATTGTTGATGAGAACGTAAGAAGATGTAGCCAGTTTGTCAGGCAATTTGGTACTTCCTTCTAAATCCAAATATACTGGGTTTGTGGTGTAGGTAGGTGCTTGCTTGACATGTTCAAGGGCCTTGAGTTGATCCAATAAGCAAACAACAAAACAATCTCACCCTGTGATCCAGCAGTCACAAACTAATTGAAACACAGGATCATAGACAACCTATACATTGATGCTCATAACATCTTTACCTATTCATCATAGCCAAAATTGAGCAATATCCAAGATGTCCTTTCATGGGCATACAAGTCTGTCTTGGTTGCTAAAGCAAAAATGTGATAGCTTCTGTGAATTGAAACAAGAAACCATGGTTTTTCCCAATCTTGGAGGTTGGAAGTCTAAAGTCAAGGTGTGGCAGATCCCATGCCTGGTGAGACAGCTTCCTGGGTCACAAATTGCACCTTTTCACTGTGTCCAGCCATGGAGTAAGCAGCAGGGAGCTCTCTGGGACCTACAATATAGGGACACTGACCCCATCCATGAGCACTTACCATCATGACCTCATCCCTTTGGAATGGCCCCACCTCCTAACTCTCAACTTGGTGGTTGAAAATTCAGCATTGGGGTTTGATGGCGGTAGTGGTAACAGGATACTTAACTCAGTCTGTAGGTCAGGCTTTTCTAAAGGATTGAGATCAATAGAAAATATATGTATCATTATGGAAGAGAATTATTAGGGAGGCTTACAGGGTCAGAGGTAGAAGAGTTTACCATGGTCATGTGCTGTGTGCTGGACAGCCAGAGGATCCATCAGCTGCTCAGCCCAAGAAGATGGAAGACATAGAGCAAGAGGATCAAGGAGGCAGCCCCAGTCCAAGGGTGAAGGGCTGGAAGCTTCCTAAAGAGTCACAGATATGAGTCCATCCTGAAGTCTATGGTCCAAGCAGCAAAAGATCTGATGGAGCACATTGGAGCATCTGGAAGATGTGCCTTCTTCATTTTTCCTCTTTATTCCATCCAAGCTACCAGCCCATTGGCTGGTGCTACCAAAATCCAAGGTGGGTCCTCCTGGCTCAGTTTGCTGGTGTATCTCTAGTCATCTCTAGACCTGCCCCATAGAACTGAACTTTCCTAACCGGCCAGTGGCTTCCTAATCCAGTTAAATTGACATATCACTATGAAGGGTCATAATCTGCAACAGTAGGTGAATGAATAAGCTGTGATACATGCACTCATAGAAGTATTACTCAGCCCTCAAAAGAAAAGAGATGTAGAGTGCCGAAGAGACATGGAGGAAGCATGAATGTATATTATTAAGCAAAAGAAGACAGTTTGAGAAGGGTACAGGTTGTGTGATTCCAATGGTATGGCTGCAAGAGGGCAGTGAAAAGGTCAGTGATTGCCAGAGTTTGAGGAGACTGAGGGGTGATTAGTTGCATCACAGAGGAAAGTTAAGCAGTGAAACTACTCTATGTGACACCATAGTGATGGGCATATGCCATAGCACATTTGTCCAGTCCCACAGTGTGTCTGGTACCAGAGTGTGCAATACTCCCACAAGGGTGCCCACTCTCTAATTCCTCATCCCCTGTAAGCATGTCCTGTTCCCTGTGAAACTAGAGTTAATGCGGCTGACACAACTCAGTCCTTTTTGTTCTTGCACTCTCTTGGAACCTGTGGGCGAGCCTGGTATAATCTCAAGCATCCTTAGGTGTGTAAGAAGGAAGCAGGAGAATGAGTTTGAGAAAAATGCAATCGCAGATAGAGGACACATTTGTGGCTTTGAAGACAGAGAACATGAGCCAAGGAATATGAACAACTTCTGGAATCCAAAAGAGACAAAAGAAAGGGGTGGGGGTGGGGGTGGGGATTCTTCCCTGGATGCCTTAGAAAGGAATGCAAACTCTGTCCCCAATTTGTGTCCACATTTTGATTTTAGCTCCATGAGACTGGAATTAGACTGCTAATATGGCAAATGACAAGGGGTTAAATTCATGTTTGAAGCCACTAAATGGTCGTCTCTCACAGAGCGGCAGTGGGAAGCAAAGGCATGAATGTTGGTGCACAGACAGGAAGCCCTTTCAGTGAGCACATTTGTTAATCATGGGGCTGAGACCCAAAAAACAAGCACCTCTATGAGTTCAAATGGTGCCTTCAGTCTCTTACAGCCAAGCGTAGAAAAATGCAGATGTTACTCATGGTCACCATCGTGCAAATGCATTAGGTTCTGCACAAATCCTACTGAAAGCACTTTCACTGTGTGCTCTCCTGAACCCTGTGCTGTGGATGGAACATAGGATGCTGTTGTCCAGCTAGGTGAGATATGCCTTCCTCTTTGTTCCAGCCACTCCACAATCACGTGCCACTCAGCAGAAGGAGGTGACTTCAGAAAGCAAGGACATTTAGCTCCAAGTTTTGGAGGCACACTTTGAGTTCCTCTCTCTCTTTCTAAGTGCACAACTAATGGGGATATTTTGCACAAGTTGCTTTAAGTAAGAAAGAGGGAGCGTTCTTGCTGTGCCCCATTTGCTTTGACAAAAATGAACTCAGGTTGCCAACCCTAAGGAATTCGCTTAAGAAGCGGGAAGTTAATGTAGGAAGGTGGGTGACCTTGGGGTGTGGGATGCCCGAGGCATTATACCAATCTCAACCACAGCCAACCTGTATCTTCATTTGGGAGCAGGGGGTGAAGACTCTGCCTCAGAAATATCTGTAAATAAGCTCTTTTCTCAGCTGGTTCGACAACTCTACACCCCCAACGGTCATTTCTTCCATGAGAGTGGGAAGTCAAGGAGAAATGTGGGTGAAACAAAAGGATCTGAAAGCAAAAATAAAGTTGGGGAGTTAATAAGCCTGGGTGTTCAGAGTTCGGTGCCCTGTATCTTCTGAGATGCATTTATGTGGAAGTGCCTGAACCCGGAGGAGCTCATGACCTCATTCCAGAGAACATCCTCCTTGGTCTGAGAAGTGAAGTGCGCACAATGATTCCAGTTCCTCTTTCCAAAAACTCTCTTTACATTCTGGGAAAGAAAGGAAGATGAACCATAAAAGTTGCTAAGCATGGACTCATTTTGTGGATGAGCAGTACTTTATCACTCAGAATAGGTCAGGAATGGTGGCTCGCACCTGTAATACCAGGCTCTCAGCAGGCCGAGGCAGGAGAATTGCAAGTTCCAGCCCAGCCTGGGAAGACCCCGTCTTGAAATAAGAAATGAAAAGGTCCAGGGATGTAGCTCAATAGTAGAGGCTTTGCTGGGCATATGAAAGGTGCTGTGTTGTCCTCAGTACATGCAGACATCAGAATAGAAAATGCGTGTGTGTGTGTGTGTGTGTGTGTGTGTGTGTGTGTGTGTGTAATATTACTAAGACTCAGGCTACCAGAACAAGTAACTATGAAACCATCATGGAAAGGAATGTTCAGAATTATATTATTGAGCAAAAGACCACATCTCTGAATTGTTAACTTTTATAGTTGTCTCACCTCTTCCTCTCTTGGGTATATTGCTGGCTTTTCATTCATCTTCTAAAATTTTGGTGTCGAAGAACGTTTCACCGAAACATTCTAGGCACATACATGTTTCTCCAGAAGGAACTTACTAGCAAGCTCAAGAAATAGCAAAGGGAAAGAAAAGTTACTTTTGTATACCTTTCTTTTCACTTTGCAATGATTCTGTCAATCTTTTGGAATTGCTACCACCACCATCATTAATATTATTATGAGGAGCATTTCTCTTTAATTTTAAAAACTGACAAAACAACAATGAAGACAAAATCAAAACCACACAATAACAACAGAAATGATACATGACCTCAAAACAAAATGATAGAAATTTACAGTGGTTGCTGCATTATACACTGTTATCTTCAACAAAGTTGCTCAGTCCACCAGACATAAGAATGTAAGACTGATCAAACAATCAAAGACAGTAACAAGTAAAAATAAAAAAAAAAACATTGGAAATGATGCAGAGCTTCACCATACAAGATGGTAGGCGTTCAACAATGGTTCTTAGATTGCATATTGTTTTCAGATCAGTCATTCTCATTACCAAACTCAAGTGTGCAAAATTGGTCAAGAATAAAGAAAATTTTAAACATTGACGGTTCCTCCCAATGAACCACAGACATCAGCAGTACACCTATTACAGCTGTCCTTATATATACATATTAATTTTGTTTTTCATTTAAAAAACAGAGGCTTAGCAAAAATTGAGGATTTGGACATATTTCCAAGGTAGTTCGATAAAATTAAAATGTACACCAAAACCTGTGTAAATACAAAGGAACGTAATTTTTTTTTCACCTTACAAATGGATATTATATTTTACCAGTTTGAGGTAACAGAAGATGAAAGTAGCAAAGATAGGAAGCAAATACTCAGTTGCTCTTCCATGCTAGCTTTATTATGGTGTGCTCCAAAGACACTGACTGTCAATATCCGAACTAAATCCTGGATTTAACAACGAGAAGGTCGATGCTAATGGTTTGCTTTTAAGTTTTCTTTTATGCGATGGAGGAAACTCACTGACTCGGTGGTGTCGTATGTTTTAGAATACATGAAATCTCCTGTAGAGAAAATTGGACATGTAGAGGGTTTGTTCTACATGCCCGATCATCTTTAGAAGCCAGGTATGTTTATTAATCCATTCGCTTTAAGTTGGAAGCTACAACTGGCAGGTGTACCAACATACTGAATCCGAAATGCAAAGCTTGCCTGCCCAATTACAGTGGTGGCCGGCTTGTGACTCCAAACAGCCCCGTGGCTACTAAAAATAAAACTCCCTAGCTGATTTCAAATGTAAGATAGTCTTCATAGACCTATCTCAGCTCTGCGGAGAGCAACTCAGCATGCACAGTTCAAACAACGGGAATTTGGAAGAAGAGCTCAAAGCCTTTGAAAAGGTACTGCGCAGGGTGTATGGTGGGGAAATGATGGCGTTTCTTAGTGTACAAAACTTTAAAGATATTAGAGAACAAAGCCTCCTCAGCATGAGCCATGTAGCTTCACACAGAAGAAAAGTGTAGAGGCTTCCAGGATAAACAAGAAAAGAAAAAAGTGTGCTACAGTCAGACAGGACAGTGGGATTATGTGTATGTTCTCATATGCACTGTGCACTGCCCTTCTAAGCTGTTGCTTGTGAATTTCTTCTCCTTTCTTTCCTCCCTCCCTGCCTTCTTGTCTTTCTTTCTTTCTTTCTTTCTTTCTTTCTTTCTTTTTTTCTTTTCTTTTCTTTTCTTTTCTTTTCTTTTCTTTTCTTTTCTTTTCTTTTCTTTCTTTCTTTCTTTCTTTCCCTGTTTTTTCTTGTCTTTTTCTTTCTTTCCTTTTTTCTTTCTTCTACTTTCTGTCTCATTTTTCTTTTCTTTTCTTTTCTTTTCTTTCTTCTTTCTTTCTTTCTTTCTTTCTTTCTTTCTTTCTTTCTTTCTTCTTCTTTTTCATCCCACTTCCAGTGTGACTTGGCCAATCCCTGGTAATTGTGACCCTCTCTCTGCCAGCCAGTTAAGTTGTCTGCCTCACCTAAGATGATAAGTATTATGCTAGATCTGTGAAAATGTACCAAAAATCACACCCAAACATGTCTGTCTGCCACAGTCTCATCTCTGATCCATTGCTGGAGTGGTCATTGAATAGAGATGCTAAGAAATTGCTGACTGGCTGCCGGAAAAACAAACTGGGAAACTATTACATTATTACCTCCAAGTTGTACAAGGCTGTGTTTTTCTGCCTCCCAGATTTTTGCTGGGCTCAAAAGAGGGAGAAATGAATATCATCACTGGTTTAGCATGGTCCTCACTTTAGTAGACTGGAAAATATAAGTAAAGCACAAGCTTACAAGAGAAAAACTTAACTGCAAGTTAGAGGGAAGGTGGCAAAGGACTCCAGCTTGGATTGTACCAAGCAGAGTGAGGCAAGGGTCCAGAGTGGCCCACCTATGAAAAAGGGAGGCCAGCTTTGGAAGATTAGCTGGTGGGCTGGGGTCAGGGTTATCATTCTCTCAGCAATATCACAGTGCTGGAATCCTCATGGCTGAGGGATGGTTCTGGTCCCGCAAAAAGATTGTCTCTGTCTGTGGGGTCTCAGTCATGTGGGACTCCATCTTTCCTGGAATGCAGGTGATCACAGGTTGAGGACAGTGGCTGGATACCTTTCAGTGGAGATGAACATCCATGCAAACTTCTAATCTTGATCCTATGAGTGTTGAAGGTGATGAGATCATGTACTTGTCAGCTCCATCCAGCCAGCTCCTGGATAGGCAATCTCTAATGATGAGCATATCCCAAGATTTATGGAGCAAAATATACAAAGTGCAGGTCAGGCTTTATTCTGCTTTTAGTTATTTTTGGGGGCATCTGTTGGCTCATATGCAGAGCAAAAACTGGCATTTAAGTCCCTGACTGTCCAAGAAGAAACCACAAATCATTTTTTTAATTAGTACATGTCCGTGGTGTGTATTGAGTGAGGTCTTCACATGGAATGCAATGTACACATCACATCTTCATCCCCTTTATTTTGTCTTCCAGTCTACACCCTCCCCTTGCATCTCCAGATCCCCTTTCCATTTGCAAAAGTAGTGTCCACTTCTTTCCTGCTACCTATCTTTTATTTTGCTTGCTAAATTGTTTATACTTTGGGTTTCTTACTGAAGGTAAACCATGTGATATTTAAACTTCTTCATCTGAATCATTTCACTAAGCACTGAGTTCTCAGGGTATTTCTATTTTCCTACAAAAGACTGAAATGTATTCTTTGTAGCAGCATAGTATTCTATTCTGTATATACACACAGTCTTAGCCTTCATCTTCTGATGGAAAAGCTGGTGCAGAAGACTGAATCTAGACATATCTCTTACCATGCACTAAAATAAAACCAATATGGATTAAAGATCTAGTTATTAAAAGAAAAAAATCTATTGGATGATAAAATAGGTAAAACTCTTCAAGACGGGCATAGGCAAGGACTTTCTGAACAGCAGTCACACAAGAAATCATACAAAGAATCAACAAATGAGATCATCAAATTAGAAAGCTACACAGTAAAGGAAGCAATTAGCACAGTGAAGAAACACCCTCTCTTGATTACTTTTCTCTCATTGTTCAGACAAAATACCTGATGCCCAAAATTAAGGAAGGAAAGACTTGTTGAGCTCACAGTTTGTGGAGGTTTCAGTCCATACTCGGCTGGCTCCAAGGCAAAGTGGCACATGGCAGAGGGCAACAGTTCATGGCGGTGGAAGAGAGCAAAAGCAGCAAGGGCTGAAAAGGCAGGAGCAGCAGAGAGTAAGTCTCTTTCCTGTCCTTATATTGTATGCAGGCTACCTGCCCCAGAGCAGGTGTAGCACTCACCCCCTATAATCCCAGCATTGGACCATGGATCAATCATAAACTCTAGAAGCCCGCCCTATGAGAGTGTGAGGCTTTTGGAGGGACATCTAGCACAAACTTTAGCACACCTATGGAATGGAAAAGAATTTTGCTGGCTCCTCCTCCTCCAAACCAGGTGTTTAATATGTAGCAGGTGAGGGCCCGGGGTTCTGCCTGTCCCGATCTCTACTGTGGTCCTTCACTGTGCCATGACTGCATCAGTGCAATTGGGCTGTTCTCCAACTGCACTCAGTACTTTAGGAGACTGACCACGGGAGCTTTCCTTTGGAAGGATGCCTGTAAAGGTCTCCCTCTGTGCATTCACCAAGGCAAGCAGGGAGCTCTTTATTAGAAAGTCTGTGGAAGAGCGATGCGGCTGTGCAGGACAAAGGAGACCACCCTTGGGTCTTTCTCTGCTGTTTCAGTCAAGTTCTCTTTGACATCCGCGTATTATTTCATTTATGATGGACTGGCAAGCACCACTATGAGTCTCTCGCCACAGGGTAGATGCAGCCATAGTATTTGTTTCCTTAAGCTAAGAACAGTTTCTTGAAGAGCAGGAGAAGCTCCTTCATGTTTATGGAACTCTAAAATCGGAAGTTGCCTGCTGTTTGGCTGAAGCCTGGCCTTGACATACTATTGTGCTGATTCTCAGGCAGAATCCGAAGCCCTCTCCGAACCTTGTACTTCCCACCTATAACAAGAAGCTAAATTCTTTCCCACATAAAATACTGTTTTAAAATAGTTTCTTCCAGTAATGTCTTTCTTCACTTTCCTGCCGAAGGAGTCATTTAAAAGCTGTCTACCTCCCCACCTCTGCTGTCCCCCATCCCCAAGTGCTACTTAGGAGAGAACTTTGCAGAGCTACCCAGGAGCCCTGCTACCGCGGGAACAGATGTCTCCGACAAGCATTTGCATGACAATGGGAAAGTGTAACTCCTCTTGTCTTAAAAGAAGGGATGACTGCCACTTTCACACCACCGTAGACTTGGAGAGCTTGACAAAATTGTCAGAACTGCTTCTCATCACCCGCGCAAGACAAGGTCTTCCCAAGTTACCTGTCTAACTTCATCCCTGACTTTTTCTGGGCCTGCTTTGCTGAGACACCTCACCTTCCCAAGGTGAGGCACATCCAAGCCTGTGCAGGTACACACACGTAGTTCTCACTGGCATTGACATCCTCGGTTCGCACTCAAAGATGCTACAGCTTCCCTTGAGAGAACCTCCCAGCGGCAAGGCGTGGGGCCTGGTGGTGTTGCGGCCTTCCAGAGCCGAGGGTGGGAACATATCAGGGAGGATTCCTCACACTCTCTGAGGCCAGACTTCCCCTTCAAACCTTCTGGTTTATCCCTGCTCCCAACGCATGACCTCTTTTCTTGGAGGGCACTCTCCTTCTCATTTCTACTTCTGAAATTTATTTTTGTGGCAGCATCAGGATGCCAGGCTCTTCTGGACCTGACAATTCTGCACTTACAGTGGAGAGAGGCTCCTTCTCCTTGCATGAGTGCTCAGGAAGCATTCATGGGGGAAACGCGCAAGCCCTCTTGCCTGCTGATCTATGCATCTCAGATCCGTTTCCATCAGCCTCACTGAGTGATAAAGACAGCACTACAAATCTGGCCCAGTCTCTGCACCATTCTTAGCTTCAACATGAATAGAACTTGCATTCTTTTAGAGAACTGAAACTTATATCAAACAAATTGAAAGACCTCATCCAAAAATGGGGATCTGAAGTGAATAGATACTTCTCAAATGAAGATGTGCAAACAGAAAATAGGTATACTGAAAAAATGCTAAACATCACAGGTCATTCAAGATATGCAAATTAAAACAACATTGAGATTCTATCTCCAGAAAGAATGGTTTTCATCAAGAAATCAACCAATAACAAATGCTGGTGAGGCTGTGGGGCAAAAAGAATACTTCTCCATAGTTTGGGGAGTGTAAACTGGTATAACCACTGTGGAAATCAATGTGGAGATTCCTCAAACAACTAGGACCAACAGTTCTATTTGAACTAGCTATTCTACTTCTAGGTATCTTCTTAAAATAGCTAAAATCATTCTGCCACAGTGATATATGCACACCCATTTTTACAGTGGCACAATTTGTGATTGCCAAATCTTGGACATATTCCAGATGCCCATCAGTGGATGAATGGATAAAAGAAATGTGTCTTTTACATACAATGGAGTACTACTGTGCCATAAAGAAGGATATACCTGAGAAATTTCTAGGTAAATGGATGCCCCTTGAGAACATACTTTTAAGTGAAATAAACCAGATACATATGTTTAAATATTGCATTGTTTCTCTCTTGTGAAAACCCAAATAGTAAATAGATAGATGATCTATCAAAATGGATGATAGAGTTTTGGCAAGTAGGAAGAAAATATTCAAATGGGAAGGGAAGCAAGGAAGGGGGAAGGGGGAATGGAAGGGAGGGAATGGGGATTAAAAAGATAAAAAGCAGTGGAAGGGAAACAATAAAAACTGTTTTGTAAAGGTAGAGAGACAGAAGGATTGAAAGGAAGAGAGGAGAAAGGATGAAAAGAATTAAAATACACTATGCACATATACAAATTCCCTGCAGTGAATGTGATTATTATGTGTGTCAAAAGTATACCAACAAAATTAATTTTAGAAAACCCTGGAGCTTGATTCTTTGATAAAAAGTAATGGTGAGGAGTTCTAATTTTAATACTCTTTCACATTCATACATGTAGATTGTGCATATTAACGTGAATCTCTGTGATATTTCCACAGAGGCATCCAGAGTGCATTGATTGTACTTGTTGACCCTTCTTTCCTGGTTCTTTTTCATCTCTATGCTCTTCCTGATCAACTTTTGGAGAAGGGTTCTTCAGTACAAAGGGTTCTTCAGTACAAAGGAATGTCTTCACGGGTACCACTGTCATTCCTTATATGTCCACAGCCTGCCTCTCCAAGATACCAGGAGTTACCTGCAGCATGCAGGCAACAGGTGATCATAGGGTAGATGAGGAATGATGAAGTTTACCCAATAATCCCACTCAGGAGTTCAGTCAAATGTAGTGGACAGGACTAGGGGAAAGTAATATCAGCTTAGTAACTATCGAAGTCTGGGGTCAACATCTGACTCCTGAGCTCCACTGGTCACCATCTTGTGTCCCCTTCCCGGTTCCTACCTTTGTCTATGTTGTCCTCTACCACTCATCCTCTTTGCATGCAATAGCTCATTCAGGTGCTTGCTTCTGAGGCTTCTAATAATCCTGATGTGGACGGCATTTCTTCTTAGAGATCACTTCTGAAATTCACAGGTCCATTTTTAGCAGTTGCCAACAAATGAGAAGACTTGAGGCACCTAGTTTTATTCTAAAGTCAACTATTCAAGTCATCTGAAGCTCATAGGTGGCCCAAAGACTAAGAATTAGCCATGTCTTGTGGATCGGGCAAATACTTGTTGCTGAGAACAAATACCTGAGAAAAACAACCAGAAGGAGGAAAGGTGTATTTTTACTCACATTTGAGAGTTTTCAGTCACTGGTCAGCTGGCTGCAAGGACTTGGATCTTTCACAAGACAGAAATGCCAAGCACGAAGAGCCTGCTGGAGGAGAGCGCCTTGCTTCATCAGAGCCACAAAGCAGAGATAGAAGGAAAGAGTCCAGAGGATCTGGAGAAGCAGGGACCAGGCAGAAGATATGCACTCTTCAAAGGACATCCCTTGTGACCACTGCCTCCCGCTTGTTCCATCTCCCCCGCTGCCCATTCAACTATGAATTCAACAATGAGCCATCAATGAGGTCACTGCCTTTATGATCCAAGCATCCCTCTAACCGCAGCTCTGAACACTGATGCTCAAGGAGCAAGCCCTGAATCCCTGAGCCTTTAGTTGAACACTTCCCATAGAAGACAAAATACCCTGTGTGGTTATCAGTAACATTGTTATTAAGTACAGCCCGTAGGTGAAAAAAACATTTCATTGCTGTCTGACCCCAGAGCCCAATTATTTTCTTGGTAAGCCTGAGCATTTTCCCCCATCATTTTAAAATACAAGGGTATTTTTCATAAGGAGTCTAAATATTGTGTAAAATGATGGAAGACTGTACTTTGTTTTCTGCAGAATTCTAGGAAATGTTGTGCAACCTTTTAGAAAATCACATCGCTGACATGAATTCCACTCATCGTATTGGAGTAGCCTTAACATGCGGTGGGGTCTCTAAAAGGGGTTATGTTTCCTACCATTGTCCATCGTAACCTATTTGGCATCATTGAGGAAGAAGCACCAGTGATGCTACACTTGTCAATAAGGCAATTTCCAGTTCTTTGTGGAAATAGAGCTGGCAATTTCAAGTGCTCTGTGGAAATGATCAGTTCTCTCCCTGGACACCCTGCAATGTGGTTTGTTGTGTTGCAATTGCTCCCTTTCCTTTCCTTTCTTGCCAGTCAAAGAAATCTGGCATGTTCTTCCACACCTGAGAACTACTCGTTCTCTGGTACCATCTGTATCCTGCCTTTTTTCTTTGCTAATGTCCTGTATTTTCATTCAGGAACATCTGAGCTGCTTCAAATTGGGTTTCAGCATCAGAAGTAAACACAACCATCTCTGTCTTGTGACATTTTATGTGATTAGACCATGTCATTTTCACACTGGAATACATGTTATTTCTTTTTTTTTTTTCTCATTTTTTTATTTTAAAAATAAAAGGAGGAAAAGATTAACAGACAGACAACCTTTTACAAAATAGCAAAAGAACACTACAGGCAATATAGAGTTATTATATCTGTCTGTCTCTATTTCTTTATGTATGTGTGATTACACCAAGCCATTTTCACATTGGAATACATGTTAGTTCTATATCTGTCTGTCTCTCTGTCTTTATGTATGTATGCAAACACTGCATTTATATTTTTCCAGTAAAGAAAATTGAAACTAGGGACTTTGTACCAGCCATTTTTTTTTAAAAAGAAATTGAGACAGTCCCACTAAATTGCTCAGACAGAGTTTGAACTTGAGATCCTCCTCACTCAGTTTCCCAGAGGGTTGGGATTATAAGTGTGCACTACCACATCTGGCTTATGTATTGTTTCCCTAGAAGTTTTCCTTGGCTTCATGCTTTATATCATGGCTAGGGTTTAGTTTCAAATAGATTTAGACTGGAATTGTGATCACAGTAGTTTCTACTATACATGGATGCTATTTTAAGATATTAAAAAATTGTACTGATTTTGTTACATTCAAAAGAGGCATAGGGAGGCATAGCGACTGTATGGTGCTGGGAATTTCTGGGCTACATAAATGAAAGAAGCATGCAAGGAATATCTCCTCAGTCTGTCTACTACAGAGAATCGCTTCAGAATAGTATCTCAAATAGACTCCAAGATCGTGAGCGATTAACTTACAAAAAATAAAACCACAAACCAAACAACAAAACCAGACACACACACTTCGATATCACATGAGTTCTCCTCAGCAAGAACCCCCAAATATAAAAACAAAATACAAGATAGATAATGGGAAATAGGAAGACAGATTTTTGAAAAAGAGGAGACCGAAAGATGGAGGAGGGAAGAAACAGAAAAGAAATAAAAGAACTAAGATATTTGCAAGTTCAGTCTTCCTAAGAGGAATGTGATCAGTATTACTGTAAACACGGGCTAGCAGAAAAAATTAAAACTGAAAGAAAAAGAAAGAGTTTAACTTAAAAGTGGGGAAGGAAGAGCAGGCTGGCATTTGTGGCTGGTTTGGTCACATCCTACAATGCTATGGACACATCTTGTGGTCTCAATTCTCTTCCTGTCTTTACTGCCAAAGACACACCTGCAGCTAGTGGATTTCCTCTAGGTGTACAGCATTTTGTCTGAATGGTCTCTGCTTCTGGGAAGTGTGGCTCTTTTCCATAACTGGTTTCCAGGTACATCCCTTCTACAAAATCATATTCTCCTTTCGGTTAGGACAATTTGCCTTCATCTTTCTATCTTTGAACCTGAGTTCCTAGAAGTAGATAAGGTACTTAAAACATGCCTTTGAACATCAGGCACTGCTTAAATCTTACGTACGTCCCAAGGATGGGTGAAATCATGTCTATCTTTCAACCTCTTTCAACTGTGCAAATTGCTTCACTGATTCTGATAAGCTGGGAGAACCCTTAACTAAAATAATGAACATAGACCTTCTTGGAAGCTGCTGTAGTTACCAGCAAAAGCAATGTGAATGGAATTATGTCAAGGGAAGCCTTGCTTGATCTCCCATACCCAAGCATCAAAATCAGACCTTGAATGTGCTGCAGCTTTTTTCTGCATAGAAAGGGTCATTTCCTGGAGGCACACATCATAACCTCAGAATGAAATTTACGTTCCTGCGGGGTTTAATTTCATATTTATGAAACTTTTATAGGTTTTCTAATGGAGAACGATGCCTAAAGTTTTGCCAAGGTGTGGAAAAAAATGTTTTATAGTAAGTGAATGGATCCACTGAGATTCAGAAGATGAGCGAGAGGAGAAAAAAAAAATTGCTGAAACATAGTCTGAGAAAAGACTAAAATATACCAAGCATTAATCATACACCCTGCATTAGGCACTTTCATAAGTATTATTCTATTTAATGCCTATAAAACTGCTTAAGATAGAACTCACCATCTCCTCTGCTAATAAATTATGTTGGAAGGCAGCTTTGCCTGAATCTAAAAACATTTTCCTACCTATGTTGTAGTCATTTGCATGATGTCCTTCATATCACTTGTCATTATATATTTCTGGATTTCCTTTTCCTGTGTAGAATGGGTGGCATCATGTTGGCTATGCACTTCACGCACGCATTTTCCATAGTTCAATTTAGCTCATTTTGCTTGTCTTTTCTCATGAACAAATGCTTCCCAGTAGCTATAATAGAGATGCATATATTTTCATCTATCTGCATATGGCAAATGGAAATTCCAGCCAATCGGAGGATCGCTTTGAATATCGGTCCTCATGCATAGAGATGAGGATAAGAGCTGAGCAAAGCCCAGTGACAGCCAACCTCAGGAGACACCTTTGATCTCTGCACAGGCAGATGGTCTTTCTCCAGGAGAGGGGCTGGCTTGTTGCAGTTAGCCTGCAAGAGAGACATCAGGTGTTGTCAGATAGCAGGCTTGGCCCTTACCTACCACACTTCCCGTGCAAAGATCACACACTTGAAAAATACACTCATGCCCAAGCCCTCTCCATTTCCATCGCAAAACTTAGAAAAACAGAAATACCACCAATTTCTCTTGCAAGCACAAGTGTAGGAAAAAAAAAAATCTCAGAGCAGAATCTTCAATCATGGGATGGTGAAAACTATGTCTGGCCACAGCAATAATTCAGCCAGCAATTTTCTCTGGATGGGTGCATGTGTGACCATAAGCCTAAGAGGACTGCACTGGCATGTATTAATGGTTCTATTATGTTGTGATTACCTAATGCCTGAGAAAGCAATTACAAAGAGGCAATGCAGGGTGAGATGACTGTATCTATCTGCAGTCAAGATATTGGATTACTCTGCCTGTGGGCTGGTAAGATATTGGTGGAGTGATTTGCACCAGAGATGAGGGCAGCAAAAGAAATCAAAGCAACCCAGGAACGAACTGTCTTAATTACCTTCCCACTGCTGTAAAAACTTTGGCGGTAATCAACTTGTAAAGGGAAAAGATTGATAGTGGCTCATGGTTTTGAGGTTTCCAGTGCATGATTTTGTTGAACAAAACCCTTCACCTCATGGACAGGAAATAAAAGAGAGAGGAAGAAGAAGCAACATTGGCTCCCAAGTGACACCCGGAATAACCTGAATACTTCTTCCTGGGCCCCATCTCTTAAACTTCTCATCACATCCCAATGCTTCCATGGTGGAGATGAAGCCATGGACAGTAGAGGGACATTTCAGACCCAAATTATAGCACAAACAAAAAAATAATGGCCATTTTCTTTAAGAACTTTGAAGGCAAAATTTTGATTAACACTGACACATGAAGTTTCCCTACCTAGTGAAAAGAGAAAAATACACCCCACAAAATACCCTAACTTTCCAACGAGAAACTTGGACCTGTGTCTATCTGCCCAGTAAGTTGTGGAGTCCCCAGAACTGGGTCCTGGCTCCGTGTTTGCTGACTTCTCCTCTATGGCCTTCAGACCCCATCCACACCTGTGAAATCCCGTGCCATTTTCCCATACCCTGTACAGATCATGGAAATCTACATCTTTCTGGAGAACACCAAGACAGTGCATTTTGTAACTATCAGATGCCTCAGAGAAATTCCAGCCTGAATGATTTCCAAACTTACTTTGCACACTTCCCTCCTGAAACATTGCTCCTGGAGGATCCTCTTTGTTTCTCTGCTTCTCGGGAAACGGAGGCTTTTAAACGGAGGAGTTACGCACACTGGGAGTGAATTGTGATTCCTGCTCCATCTCTCCTGGCTTCTAGTCCCACCTAAAACCCATCGCTTGTTCTGATGCCTCTCAAAGTGCTTCCACAGAAGGCTTCAAGATGTAGGGGAGGGGGGAAGATATGCAAGCAGTGGCAAAGTAATTGCACGGTGTAAACTGTGCTTGCCTGGGGAGCATGTACGGGGTGGGATCTGGGAGCACAGGAAGAGCCTGAGGCACTTTGTGGAGGAGAAAACTGCACTCACTGCACTCACAAGGGGGCAAGCATCTCTTCATTCTCTGCGCCTTTGCTATCCATCCCGGCTGCTTGGACTGCAGGAGGAGGTACCACACTGTCTTGTTGTCTTCACTGCAGGAACCTTGCTATTGGCTGCTCTGCTTCCACTCTTCCCTCTTCATGGTCCATGGACCCCAGCATCATAAAGGCCCATTTAAGCCTGTGTGGATCAGCGAGTTCTTTCCTTGGGCCAGGCATGCTCTTGGGCTCTTGGTCCATGTCTGGATTAGAGTGAAACACAGACTGTCTCTGGCTTGCAGGGCTGTGATGCATCTTCAATAGAAACTGTGCTTGGAGGGTTGAACTTTGATGTTTG
>NW_004955499.1:4898377-4904020 GCF_000276665.1 Chinchilla lanigera | reverse complement strand
GAAATGCTCACCTCTCTACAGTATGTTCTGTTGACAGGTTAGGATGTTCAGTAGGGCAAGTGTGTTCAATGCATTTTTGACTTATTACATTTTCAACTATGTTGAGTTTGTCAGGACGTAACTCAATCATAAACCAAGCAGCATTTGTGGGAATCTCTTGCTTGGTCTGTTGTGCTGTATGAAACTTGGTTCCCCATTATATGAAGCAGTATAGAGATTCCTCAAAAAACTAAAAATTAAGATTCCAAATGATGCAGCTATACTCTTCCTCAGAATATTTCTGAAAGCATGAAAGTCAGTATACTAAACAGATGCCTCCATATTGATGCTCATGACAGCACAGCTCAAAAGCTAAGCTATGGAGACAGCTGAGATGCCTGTTAAAGAATAAGATAAAGAAATTGTATGTTAAAGATAAAGAAATTATAGCACATATTTGCGGTGGAATATTGCTCAGCCATGGATAAGAATAAAATTATCATTTGTGGAAAAATGCATAAACTGGAAGTCAAGTTAATTGACATAAGCCAGACTCAGGAAGTCAAATATCTCATGCATTTTGTCATATATGGAATTCTGAAAAAAAAAAAGTTTCAAAAAGAGAAATGACATGAAGTAGGAGGGGAATTTTTAGAGGAAGAGAGAAAAGGAAATGGGAGATATTGGGAATGGTGAATCATCGCAATAATTTCCATACATGTACAAGCGCTCTAAAAGGAACCCTGGAAATACATTAGTCTTTATAACTAATATGAGAAGAGAGGGAGAGAAAGAGAAAGAGAGAGACATCTCGGGTTTGGTTTCCTGTCTGCCATCTTTCCTTTTGCTCCCTGGCCCATATGTACCATGAAATATTTTCCTCCTGCTTCATGTACTTCTCTCTTTCCTCAAACCCTCTAGCAAGCCAAAGCTTTGGCTAGAACCAGTGCACCCCTCTGTAGTGGATTAACAACTGGTGGTTGGCTTATAACCCAGGTGAACTGAATAAGTGTGATGCTGGGTGTGCAAGGCCCACCTGAAGACTGTTGCCAGCAGTGTAAGAGATAGAATTGGAGGAAGGGAAGGAGCCTGTTGGAAGTGGAAAAAGGGTTTTGAAGCTGGTAGAAGCTGTGAGGAGCTATTCGTTCTGTTGGAGGAGGTCATCATGCTCGCTTTCCTGATGAACTTGGCTGTTTTCATCCTTCAAGGAGCTTGGGACCTTGTTGGCACTGAGAATAGCTTGGTCTCACTTTGGGGGAGCTCTGGTCCTAACTCTGAGCATCACTTCCTGGCTCTGGAGGAGAAGATGGTGCACTGCCAGTGTCCAAGAGAAGCTTGCTCCATTGACTTCCCTGATGGGAACTCGGCCATCTTGATCATCTGTGGAGTCAGGACCTCACTGTTGCTGAAGATGGCTGTGGTATATTTTGGGGGAGCTCTGGTTCTTCTGAGTGTGGCTTCCTGGCTCCAGTGCAGATCCCTCAGCCTGCTAGCACAGATCCTTCATCCCACTGACACAGACTTTCTAGATTCCACCACTGACCTTTGGGCCTTCTCAGCTCAGATCCATGAAACAGGCCTGCATGAGATGTTGTTATGGGCTCTGGGCCTCCAGTGGGATTCTTGGGAGGCACTGTTATGGGCTGTAGGTCTTCAGCTGGACTCATGCAGGACATTATCATGTGATGCAGGCCCTCAGCTGGATTTCTGGTTTATAGTGTGTAGACAGATTTCCTGCAATCTCTTGCATATGATTCTTTGGGTAGCTATTATAAATAATCTTATAAATATGCATCCTGTGTTATATTGTTTTACCTTGTAAAAATGTTCCCCAAACCAACACACCCTTCCTCTCCGGGAGGTCATGTCTACCACTCATCACCACTGGCCCCTTTCCCACACCTTACTATGGGTGTTATCTGAGTGCTTCTGGTCTCTTTTAGGGAGGTGTCTCTCCCCTCTGGCCAGCTCTTGCCTAGCTTGAAGCCATCGGTGAAATCCATCTGTGCTCTTGTGAGTATGCAGTACCCCATGTAGGAATGAACGCTCCACAGATATTGGTAGAGTCGAATCAGCTTTCTCAACTGCAGATGATTTTGCCACCTGGGGTTCACTGGACAAGACCCAGACTACTTGTTTATCCCAACTTTGCCTGGTGAACAGAGACCAAGAAAGCCCTCAGCAGTGTGTAGTGCATGTCCCTAAATGCACAGTCCCCCCAGGTCAAGAAACATCATCAGGCTCCAAATATTCCATGGAGCAGAGGCTGAGCAGTTCTGAGTAAAAAGTGAAGATAGCCTTGTCTGACAGAGAGGGCGCAAGTAAATCTCAATCTGTGGAGGCTGTGCATCTCCTAAGATGAGAACCTCAAGTACGCGACCTGCAAGGACTCCAGATCTCAGGGTTACACTGCAGATCAGGAGGCACAAAAGCTGAGATGGGAAACCCCTCACCATGCAACCCCAGAAGAATGTGAATCTAGACCTCAAACATCCCTGGCACACTCCCTAGGCTGGCTAGGGAATCCTTGTCTCTCCAAGGCACAAGGAGGGGCCGGAGGGACAGCCCATGTTTGACAGGTGAGGAAAAGCTGCCGGAGAGAAGCAGACATCTTTTCTCAAACCTCGCAGGAAGGGGGCGGATTTCATAGTAGCTGCCAGAATTCCTTTGTGCATCCTTCTATTCCATGCCATTAATTCCTGTGCTTTTTCAGACCATCTTCTCAAACAATACCACACTTTTGAAAATTCCCACACCAAGTGCTGTGCACACAACATTGAAACAATCAATGAAAACAGATGAATTTTCATATGCACTAATGAAACTGCTCCCCCCGAAAGAAATTACTCTATGTCAGCTTAGGAATAAAACCCTTGCAACTATAATTAAAATATCACCTAAGTAAAGGCATCAATATTCTTTACCTTGAAGCTATTGCTGTACAAAGCGACGTGAAAGGCTGAACAATTATCTGGAGAATTGATCGATACGGGCTTCTAATCCATGTGCCTCAGACACCCCCACTCAGGGCCCTTTTTCTTACCTCCCAGCACTGTAAATTTCTCAGCACCATGAAACAAGATATGTTTTTGTTTTCCTTGCTGCTGAAGAAATGCATTCAACTCAGACAAATATAAATCCATTATCAAAATTTTTGGAATTGTCATGCTCATAAGAGAATCAAGATGCAGTTCCATTCCCATAAGGCAGTCTTTACCTGAAGGCCATGCTATTTTTCTCTCTTGTGGTCACTAGATGGTCCTTCTTCACACGCTTGGACTTGGGTACATGTATTTCTTTTTTTTTTTTTAACCTTTTTTTAAAAGAAAATAGTACAAAAAAGAAGAACAGTAGCAAAATACAAATGAAAGAAAGCAAGGTTATTAAAAATGATACAGGCTTTCAAACCAAATGATAGGGATTAACAGTGGTTGTTATATTACATACTGTTATCTTCAAGGAAGTTGCTCAGATTACCAGACGTAAGATTGGAAGATTGATCAAACCATTAAAAGGAATAAGAAAATAATAATTTAAAACAACATTAGAGACAATACACAGTTTCACTAGACAGGGTTGTAGGAATTCACCAAGAAAACCCAAAATGTACAATTGATAATAAGGAAGGGAAGGAAATTGCTGAAAGGAAGGAACAACTGGGATGAGGGAAAGAAGAAAAAGAAAGTACTAGGGCATTGTATATATTTATATATTAGTGGCTGTCTTGGTTACTTTTTTCTTGTTGCTGGGACAAAATACCTGACCCCCAAAATTAAGGAAGGAAAGGTTTATTTCGCTTACAGTTTGTGGAAGTTTCAGTCCGTACTTGGCAGATTACAAGGCAGACTGTCACATGGCAGAGAGCTACAGCTCATGGCAGCAGAACACAGCTAAGCAACAAGCACATGCGAGGGCGGAATGGGGGAGGAATGACCTCAAGCACTCTTTTCCTCTCCCTTACATATGTAAACTATCCACCCCAGGGCGGGTGTAGCTTTCACACCCATAATCAGTCAAACTCTAAAAGCCTGCCCCATGACTGCATGAGGCTTTGGGGGGAACCCAGATACAAAACATAACAGTGGCATAACTGTACTGCTGGTGTGTGATGATTTGCTGAGGAGAACATTTAATGACTAAAATATTTTTTAATATTTTGACCAATTTTGCATACTTATATCTGGTAATCTGAGCAACTTGGTTTCATGTATTTCATAAGTGATGATGGCGTTGGGAGAGGTAATTTATTGCTTAAACACTGAAAAGTATATTTTACCCCAGGTTTGAATTAGACTAGATTTTTCCCTTCCTTCTTTCCTTCCTCCCTTCCTTCCTTTCTCCCTTCCTTCCTTCCTCATTTCCTTTCTTTTGTTTTCTTTCTTTAGGCACTGTGGATTAAACCCCATGGCCTTACACTGAGCTACATCCCCACCCCTTATTTTTCCCAATTTTCTTTTGAGACACGGTCATCTTAAATTGCCCAGGCTGGTTTCCAATTTGTAATCCTCCTGCCTCACCCTCTCTAGTAGCTGGTATTACAGGAATTTCAAGCATGTGCCAATCACTGTGCCTGGCTTCTAATTCTTTTTTCTAAATGGGTTCTTTAAGGATTTCTAGTGCAGTAAGGTACAAAAGTCCTATTGTCCTGTTCATTATGCTAATCTATATTTCCCAGTTGATGGACAAGTTTTGCTGCATGATCTGTATGGTTCCAAAGGTAGATTTTGAGTGAGATCTAGCAGGTTGTGTGGTTTTTCACTGACAGGAGATAAAAGGAAATTAACTGTCCCAGCCAAGCTTCCAATGCTGCTTCGTGGGCCCTGCCTGGGGTGGTCCACCTCCAGCAACATTCCAATTTTTCTGTGATCATCAGTTTGCTGCATTAGGCTCTGTTTTAACTGTCTCTTGTATTGATGCTAAAACCTTAGAACTGAGAACCAGACTGGCCAAGCTGAACAACTTAGTCTGTGATCATTCACTTAGACACTTCATGACTCAATTTCCCCAACTATAAAATGAAGATACTATTCCTTCCTCCACGGACCAGGACTTTGATGCTCACTTTATAGGAGTATAAATGGAGTTTAGTGACTCTCTCTGGTCCAACCTCAAGTCCAGGTAAGCTGTCTTTCCCTTTTAGCAGTTGTAGAAGGGTGAGGCTATTCATGGATCCTCTGAACCTCAATTTACCACTGTCAGAGGACGCCAACATGATACCTTGTGAGATAACACAAGCAAAAATGCTTTGCAAAGAGAAACACAAGCCAGGGTGGTGATGTGTCCCTGTAATTCCATCACTTGGGAGGCTGAGGCAGGAGGATCACTGCAAGCTTGAGACCAGCCTGGGCTACAAAGTGAGCTCAAGGCCAGCCTGGACTGCATAGTGTGATCTTGTCTCAAAAATAAATAAATAAATAAATAAACAGAAACAACAACAACAACAACAAAAAATAAAGCAGAAACACACAAATCACAGACTAATTTCTATTATTATCAAGGTCGGTATTATTATAGAATAAATACACACAGGATCCACAGGAGAATCAGGTGGTGGAAGAAGACATTATTTTAGGTCTTTTGCTCAAAAGAAGAGGCTCAGGGTAATGGGCAATCTCATATTAGTAACATGAAGTGTCTCTCTCTGTCTGCTTGTCTGTCTATGTC
>NW_004955499.1:4883187-4898277 GCF_000276665.1 Chinchilla lanigera | reverse complement strand
AGCCTGGGCTACAAAGTGAGCTCAAGGCCAGCCTGGACTGCATAGTGTGATCTTGTCTCAAAAATAAATAAATAAATAAATAAACAGAAACAACAACAACAACAACAAAAAATAAAGCAGAAACACACAAATCACAGACTAATTTCTATTATTATCAAGGTCGGTATTATTATAGAATAAATACACACAGGATCCACAGGAGAATCAGGTGGTGGAAGAAGACATTATTTTAGGTCTTTTGCTCAAAAGAAGAGGCTCAGGGTAATGGGCAATCTCATATTAGTAACATGAAGTGTCTCTCTCTGTCTGCTTGTCTGTCTATGTCCGTCTGTCTGTCTGTCTTTCTTTTTTCCTTCTCTCCCCTTCTCTCTCTTTCTCTCTCTCTCCCTCCCTCTCTCTCTCTCTTTCTCTCTCTGCCCCCCCTTCTCTCTCTCTCACTGGGAGCCATCAGATGTGTGCCTATCCTCTTAGAAATAAAATTCAGCACCAGGACGCACATGGCGCCACCTACTGACGTCTACCGGCGACCCTGGGCACACATTTACTGTTTGAAGTCTGTTAGGAAGAAATGCCTGTCAGTCCGTTGATTGTGACTCCTGCTCTTTTATTTCTAGGACCGAAAGCCAGGGATGAGATTCAAAATGCTGCTGGCCAGAGGGCAACGTGTTAGAACCTTCAGAGCAAACCGCCTGTCCCGAGGCTCAAGGTGGGCTGATCCAAGACGGGACCGTCTCTTTTTGCCAAATAGAGGGGATTTACATGAACAACAATACTGCCCCCCTGCTGGTTCCGACCTCTACTTTCCGCCACACTCCCCTCCACTTTTCCAAAGCCCACTCACTCCTCAGCTTACTGTGGCATTAGTAGCACTCTGTGCACACCCAGGAAACACGAGTCCACTTCCTTTATGAAAACATGACTTTTGTGTTGTTTCCCACGCCGAAATACAGGTGAGAGCGCAGCAGAGCCCCCTGGAGAAACTGATGTGTCTGCCCCATCGTGGGAAGGGGAAGTGAATTTTTTAAGGGCTTGGCCCAGGTGGTCTGTGGTCCCAGACTTAGTGGGTGTAAAGCTTTTTGCAGAAGGAAATAAAATTTTGTGGCATTTCCATGCTTTTTTCCTTTTCTTTTCTTCTGTTCTTTTTTTGTCATTTGAAGAAACTGCAGAGCAATATTACATTGAGCTAGGGTCTGTCCTCTCATTTTGCTGGGGCTGCATCTACCGATGCTCACATCCCTGACACCAGAGTGCGCGTCGGTTCAGGCTCCTCAGCAACCTGATCGCCGCCTGGACTGGGCTCAAAGCTGGTAGGCACATGCTGCCATTGTTACAGGGGGTGGCACGGAGCAATTCTCGCAGTAGGCAGAGGTCGACTGGGAGAGGGACGGAGAAGCTATCTGTATGCAGTTGGTGGGCTCCGTGGCCCAGGCAGCAGCAAATTGTGATTTTAGGAGAGTCCGCTGTTAACAAGAATGAGGCCCTCACTCTCACCCAGAAGCCGAGTAATTGAGGACGAGACGCGCTTCAGTTGGGAGAATCGATTACGGCCGGTTTGGAGGAGATCTTGGCCGTCACTCGTCCTGGGAGGCCTAATTAACAGAGACCTGCTTGCTGAATTAGATAAAATTTAGTGTCCATTGGAATTAATGCGCTGCTGCCTGAACATCCTTCACTTAATAGTGGAAAATCAAGTTTAAGTGGAAGGAAGCCGGCAGCCCTGATGAGAACAGAAACGTTTAAGAGGAGAACAAAGTGGACTTTTAAGAGTCCGCAAGGCAAAGTTAGAAGAAAAACACAGTCAGTCGCCCCTAGGTACCTGTGGAGAGGATGGTTTCTAAGACCCGCCCCCATGGATAGCAAGGTGAGCTCCTGCTCAAGTCGCTTGTATAAAGCAGCATCATCTTTGCATGTGAGCTACACTCTCTCTCCCCTATACTTGAAAGCATCGCCAGAACAGTTTTAAAGCCTGACACCATGTAAGCGTTATGCTAATAGTCACAATTCTGTATTGTTGAGTGCAAGGTAATAAGATAGAAATGTCTACTGGCTCAGCACAGATAGAATTTGAAAGCAAATGTTATTGGTCCTGATATTAATCAGCTCTCCCATTGTTGGACAACCTACCCAACGCTGACAACTTAAAGGACGAAAGGTTTAATGGGCTCATATCTTCTGTCAATGGTCAGATGGCTGAAATCAAGAAACAACATGGCGGACAGGCATGGTGGAATGAAATCGCTCAGCTCATGCAGGTCAGGAAGCAGAGGAGGTGAACACCATGACAGAAGAAGGGGCCAGGGGCCAGATATAGTGCCCAAGATTTCACCTCTGTGGTCTACCCCAATATACCCACAAACATGCTTTACTCATCCAGTGAAGATGTATCTCAATCTGATGAACTTGACAGGTCAAGATTTGCAGTTGCAATCCTGAGTTAGCTGAATTCTTCATTATGAAAGGTGTTAATACTGAGGAGCAGATGATATTTTGGGATTTTACCTGTGGTCACTCTCCAAGTTCTAAATAAAATAACCAACTGTCATGTGAAAGAATGAATGCTAACTATGCATAGTGGCTAATATTTTCATTCTCTTTTTGAAAGCTTTCCTCCCTTTCAGTTGAAATAAAAATGGAAGGGAATGCAGATTTATGACAGTTTGGAAGTAATGGAGAAGTCAGAATATTAGAAGTAGAAATTTATTACTTAAAATTTCAGAGAGGGGAGGAGTATTCCAAAATATTGAGGTAGATTAGAACCTAAAAAATGAAACACTTAAGCTATTATTGGGCTATTTCTATTTTTAAAACCAAAAATTTTTGCATTAAAAGATCCTAAAACAAAGTCAAAAGACAACATGTTGGGAAAAAGATTTCCAACACATGTGACACAAAGCTAATTTCAGTGATGTATAATGTGTTCGGTAATATTTTTTAAGAATTAGAAAGAATATGCAAAGGAAATTAACCAACTTTCACAGAAAAGATATACACAAATAACTCTTCAGCATATGAAAAGATATATAATAGTCCTCATGAAAAATGCTATTTTTTTTTTTTTAACTTCAGTTTTTGTGTTGGCAGGGACATAAGGGAAATGTCTTTGCTATACATTGTTAGTGGGGTGTATTGGGGTACTTCCTTTATCAGACCCGTATTTGCATGTCTGATTTATATAAAATGCATTATCCTCTTGCATTCTAATTTGTCAGTGTATAACTTCATAATTAAATAGTTCTCCTCTATTAGATTTCAGTGACCTCAGCCAAGAAAATCTTCATTTTCTATGTAGCTCTCCCTGTATAGGTATTCATCCTTCTTGGGAAAGTAATTAGATGAAAAAAGATTTTTACAGAGGATTGATTACTAGAGTCTTATTAGCAGGATGGTCTTGAAGTAATTTGTGGATCCTGGTTTTAAAGTCTAATACTTCAAAAATTTTAGTATTGGTAGAATAGGGATGAGATACTGCTTTTTATCAATATGCTCTCAAATTCTAGCTCTCTTTTTCTCACAAAGATTTCAAAAAAGAATTAGATCTTCCTTTGTGTATCCCATAGCTAGTTTTATAGTCAAATATAGTGCTTATCTTTCAGGTTCAGCACTATGTTTAAATACATAGAAATAAAAAAACTTTGCAAAAGCTCTTCAAACCGTGTTTTAAGCATCTAGACTTAATCGCAAGTCTAGATTCATTCATGTATTTATTTTACAATCTATGCATTCATGTATTTAATTTTTAAGGTTGATCTAAACTGTTTTGAATTATTCCAGACACATTCAGCTATTAAAACTATCTCTCCCTGGCTTCACACTTCCTCTAAGTCTTTCAAGTAAATTAAAACCAAGAATTAAGAGGAAAGAAGAGACTGCGGTGAACTTAACTCTTTTTAATGAAACAACTTTGAGGTTTACCATTTAGGTACATAGCATGGTGCATTTTCCATCTTATTTTAATCACTTAAAGAGATTGTTCCATAATTTCACTGAGATTTTCATTTTTAAAAATGCTTGTACAATATTTTATTAAAAGCATGCACCACAATTTACTTAAATATTATTCTATTAATGGACATTTAAGTTATGTCCTAAATATTACCACAGTGAACAGTAATACAGCAAATATTCTTCTCGCATCCCACAAGGCAAAATCAAACTGCTTTAATGGCAAATTCTTTAAAATAAGATTTAATATCTGTGAGGCATCATTTGCTCTCCTAATTCTTTTTCTTCCCCTCAACTTAGCTGTGTTTTTCTTTTCTCTCTTCAAATCAGGTAGTCTAGTTTAGACATAAGACTGTATCTTTTTTTATCTTCTTCCCAAATGTGAACTTGAACATGTAGGAATGACTAAAGACAAAACATAATTTGCATTCTGGTACTTTAATTAGGGAAGATTCTGCATTTGTAAATTGGCTATCATATCTGGAAAACATGAGATTGAAACAAATTGTGATCTTTTCTCATATGTTATTATCATAACAATCTAACCTACATTAATTATGTCAATTTATTGTCATGCATTTCAAACCATGTTGAGGATTTCACACAGGATAATTCCCTTCACAGCTAGGGACAGAGTATTTTTCATCTTGGTCTACAAGTGGAAGACAGTGCTGACTTTTGTATTAGTTACTTAATACCATGGAAGATGCAACTCAAAATGTTGTGGCTTATTATACAACATATTCATATTCTCCTGGTTTCCCATACTCAATCATCCTGAGGTGGGTGAGCTCAGTATTTCTTGTCTGAAGTACTTTGTTGTCAAGATGTTCCCTGGGGAAGATATCACTGGAAACCTTGACTAGGGCTGGAGGAACCACTTTATAAAATGACAGCTGCTGTGTGCAAGTCTCCATTCTTTACTGTCTCTTGTGAGAAGACCCGAGTTCCATATCAGGTGGCTTCCCCCACTGTGCTGCTTGACTGTCCTCCCAAGATGGCGGCTAGCTTTCTTTAGAATGAGTAGTTCCAAGAAAAAGCAAGGCAGAAACCATAGTATCTTTTAGGTCCTGGTGTTGGGAGTCAAGTTCCATTACTATACAAACAAGAGTTCTATTGTTCCATCAAAACAACCTTAATAGAGCTTAAGAGAGGAATATATGGATACACATAGTGGGAAGTGGAAATCACTGGAGCCCATTTTAGAGCCAGCAACCATCATGACTGGAAATAGATAGTTTTGTTCTCACTCTGGAACCAAAGACCTATCACTTACTTCAATATGGTCTAATGATTTCCTTCCTAATTTAATACCATCACCAATGTGAGCAATTCAGTGTCCTATAGTGAACACATTTTAAGTGTACTCACTAAAAATGACCTTCATGTTTACCCTAACAGCTATCTGTTAACTTATTGTTTTCTTTCTATTTTTCAATATATGTTGTTTTAAGTTTGACAGCTTAATTTCTTTTTTTCTCTTTCATTGTTAATTCCTCACTTAGGTTGAAAATTATTACCCTAGGTCTAAAGAGTTCAAGCTGCTTCTGTCAAAGCCCCAGAGACTCTATATCTGGTTTTTACTTGGCTGGGACTATGTGCTGAATATGCTGAGCAATCTGGACATTTTTTTTTTTTTCTTTTCTAGCTGTATCTCATCCATTGATAAGAGCTGAGGTGAACAGCCTTAGAGATGGTTGAAAGATATGGCTTCTTGTCCTGTTTTAATTCATACATACTTCTCTACTCCTTTCTACTCCCCTGTCCTCCCCTCCTATCTCTTCTATTCCCCTCTCCTCTCCTTTCCTCTCGCCCTTCTCTTCCTCCTCCTCCCTCCTTCATCTCCTCGCTTGCTTTTCCTACATTTTTGATTTCCTTCTCCTCCTCCTTCTTCTTTCTCCTCCTTCTCCTCTTCTTTTTGTTCTCTTTCTCTCTGTACCTCCATCCTTTCTTCATTCTTGTCTCCTTCCTTTCTTTTCTTTGATTTCTCTCTTATTCTCTTTTGGATTAGAAACACACACAAATGCACATACATGTGAGTAATAATCTAGGAAGATGTGGGCCTTCCAGTATTTGGACATATATAACAAAATATAAACCTGTTTTAAACTGGTTTCTTTAGCAAGTTCTTTATTCCAGAAGAGGAGACATTGAAATAATAGACTGGTGAGAAGAAACACAATAGGCAAAGTATAACATAATTTTTTTTTTTTAAATAAAGCAGTGGAGTTTGTGCTTTTAACTTACTGGCCTGGAAACTTTGATTTTAACTTTTGTTCTCCCTTTGTGACCCACAACTTGATTGTATTTAAGTTACAACTTCAGTCCAAACAAAATCAATCATAATAAAGTACAAAGGCCTGCTCATAAACAGACGTGTGCTCACACATGTATCAAAACTAATTAAAGCGCAGTATGACCAATTTCCATGCTTCAAGCATATCTAATGATACAGCAATTGTCACATCCGATAGACAGAGATGGCTTTCCCTCCGTGCAGGGCTGTGTGATGGTGCAGAAAGCCAGCAATGTCTGCCATGGATCAGGTCCGAGTTGGGAATCGCCCAGGCCTCTGGATCTCTGCGGTTCACCTCTTATCAGAAAGGAGGTGAGAGCAATGAACTTCACCACTCACACGGTCAAGAGGACTCACATGAGAGTTGCTAAGCTGTCTGAAGATCCATTCTCCTTTGAGATTGTTCCTAAGCATTCTACACCAGCAATGAAACCCACTGGGGTCAATAGTGAAATATCTCATTTCAATAATGAAGATTTATGGTGGGAAATTCTTCAGCCTATTTTCTGCAGAGATTGAGAGTCATTATGTAACGGGTGTGGATGCGTTCTAGGCTCTGTTAGACTCCCAAGTCATTTTCTTATTTATTCACAAAGACAAATAGAAAAGACGTGAAGAGACGTACCATCCCTGGCTTTCCTCTAGTACTACAAATAGATATGTTGATGATATTTATTCTGGATGACCTTCAAGGATGTTTGTATAGGCAGCTAACAGCTTTGGAAGGTAGGTGTCTTCCTTTAAGCCATCGAGCATGTGTGCTTATTGTCATAGACATGATAAAGACAATATCTGGACCTCGAATAAAGATCACACAGACTTACTTAACCCTATACATTATGTATCCTGTAAAACTCCCTTGTAAACCCTGACTATGACTCTCTCCTTCTTAGCCACTGTTATATGAGCAGCTTTCCTCTGCCCAGGAATTTCCATCACATCACCCTGTCCATGCCAGGACTGAAGCTTTAGAGACTTTCATCAAAATAAACCTTTCCCTGTTTAAGTTCCAGATGTCAAGTATTTTTTCCCAACAAGCAGGAAAGTGGTTAACATAGGGATTGTACCAAGAAGTGCGGCAGTTGAATAAAATAGTGGTTGTAATATTTTGTGGGGCTCCTGCATCCTGATTTCCATAGTGGCTGTTCCAGTCTATATTCCCACCAGTGATGCAGATGGGTTCTTTTTCCCCCCTTATATCCTTAGCAACATTCATTGTTTGTCGTTGTTGTTTAATTTTTTTATTCTCAATGATACCATTCTGACTGGAATGAGATGGACTCTCAATGCAGCAAATAATATTTTAAAAGTCAGCCCCATTTTGAAGTTCTTCTAAGCAGCTTAGAACTTTTAGGTTAAAGAGCTCCTCTTCTTCCATTCTTTATTGGCTACTGTTCAGTGATGCTTTTTGTAACCTTTTTGGTCTGAGTTTGCTATGGCCTTGCCAAGCCTTGATCATATGTGAGAGTCAGGATCTGAGGAAAGGCCATGGAGGCAGCAAGCAGCTAGTGTTACACGTGGTGTCCTTCCAACCATCACACTCAAAAGGAGAATGGTTAGGGTAATGTGGACATGAAACATTCCTTGCACAATCATGTGGATGAAGCTTGGGTGAAACGGTTGTAAGAATTCCTTGACTTTCTTATATGTTCTTGGTTGATTTCTTCATGACTTCTGCTATGGCTTGAATATTTATCTCTCTCGAAAACTCATAGGGAAACTTCATTCTCAGTGCCATATTATGAGGTGCTGTGTTTTTTTTTTTCTGGGTACTGAAGATGGAACTCAGAGTTTCTCACATGCTAAGCAAATCCTCTACCATGTAGCTACATCTGCAGGTTCCAATGTAGTAGTATTAAGAAGTGAAGTCCATTGGAAATAAACAGGCCACTAGGGCTCCATCCTCAAGGAGAAGACAGTTCTCTTGTAGAAGAGTTTCAGAGAATGAATTTATGACACTTCCCCATGTTCCACTCCATCATGTGAGGACATAATATTCATTCTGTTTAAAGAAGGCAACTTCAAGGCACCAACTACACAGCAGACAGAAGCCCTCCATAGACACCAGATCTGCCAGAGCCTTTTAATTGTGATACTGGGGATTGAACCGCTGGACCTTCCCATTGAACTACATCTGCAGCCCTTTTTTATTTTTATTTTTTATTTTGAGACAGGTTCTCATTAGTTTTTTTTTTTTTTTTTTTTCCTCTGGTACCGGGAACCGAACTCACGACCTTGTGCTTGCCAGGCAGGCGCTTTGCCACTGAGCTAAATCCCCAGCCCCTGTGACAGGTTCTCATTAAGTCAACACATTGTCTAGGCTAGGCTTGAACTTGTGATCCTCCTGCTTCATTTCCTCAGAGTGCTGGAATTATAGGGGTATACCACCATATCACAGTCTTGATATTGGACTTCTCAGCTTTTAAAACGTGAAAAGTATATTTATATTATTTATTAATTGTCCAGTCTAAGACATTCTATTAGCAGCATGATTGGCCTGAAACAACTAAATTCTCAAATGGGATGGTTATGTTAAGGAAACCTCTGGTTGTGTTAAGGCAACTAAGTGTACCTGTGATTCTAATTTCTATTTTCACATTTGTATGGGAAGGGAGAGAAGATCTCTCACCTGTCCCAAGGTTACCCATAAGTATTTCATAAATTCAAGTAGAAAAGTCAGTAAGTATTTAAAAGAAAGTAATTACTGATCACACAGTCTGTATTCTTTTGCTTTTGATCATTGTGTTCAAAATTTCTGACAAACATGGGTTAAAGCAGGAGAGGTTCATTTTGGTTCATGGTTTCAAAGGTTCAGTCCATGGTCTTCCAGTTCTAAGACAGAAACATCATGACAGAATGGTGTGGCAGATGAAGTTGCTCAATGCATACCAGTTAGGAACAATAGAGCAGAACATGATCCAGAAAAGAAGGGACCAGGGTCTATACTTAATCCCCAAGGTCACATATCTATGATCAACCCAGACAATCACAGCAGTGTGCTCTCCTAATCTCCCATGAGCCTGTCAAGACAATCTGTTGTATAAGCAAGACTAATCATCACAGTCTCTCCTAAGCAAATAAGAAATTATGTTCCAAACTTAAGTCTCAGAGAATTTTACTATAAAAATCCTTGGAAATAGTGACAAGAAAAGGCAATGACATTCAGTTATATTAAGGATCAAACCCACAGGATTGTACTGAGCACCAGTGCCACGGAATTACAATGTTAACAGTGTCCTGTGGCACACAAAGCCAAACACAACCTGACAAGTGATCAAGAAACGTGAAAATTCTCTCCAACAATGACACAGACTTTCTGTTTCCTCCTTGAATGTCTATCCAAATTGAGGCTGGCATGCAGTGCCTGTTACTAGGTGATCTGTGTACAGCTAGGAGCAATGGAGTTTGAGAGATTTTTCAGCTTCTCTCAAATAAATAGACCAAGGTCTAAGGAGGCATATTTTGGACAGGAAGACAGAAGCATAGAATTTTATGTTCTCTTGTCATTGTTGACATTGCATTTTACTTTAGGATACTTGAAATTTTTTACTACCTCTTGGTTAATTAATTCCTCAGTGGATTTTCAAGTAGTCATCAAATCATTTGTGAGCTCTGTCTACTGAGAGAAAGTCACATATACCAGATAAGTCATGGGAAATTTGGCCAATGACAGGCAGGCCATTGTCTTAATCTGTGTAAAGAGAAAAAGGGGTGGGATAGAGAGACAGAATAAGAGAATGTCAGAGACAGACAGAGAAACTGAGACAGCAGAAATAATCAAGAATGAAAAAAATTTGCTGGAAATGTGTTTTACAATAATGAGGTAGAAAAGTAGAAAATTTGGACTTTGGAAGAATTAAAACATGCTCCTGTTGATTTAATAAGATTTAAGATGTAGAAGAATATGGAAGAAGTCTCAAAGGTAAGATAGATTAAATTAAATGTGGAATATCAGAGAGGGAAAGAGGGAGATAGAGAGACAGAGAAACAGAGAGAGACAGACCACAGACACAGAGAAAGACACAGACACAGAGACACAAATAAAGAGAGAAAGAGAGAGAGTGAGAGACAGACACACAGACAAAAAGACAGACATAGACACAGCCACAGAGACACAAACATAGACAGAGACTCCAAGTTTCCACATGGATTAGAAATGTGCTACAGATGATAAAAATAACTTTGGTTAATGCATAAGTTTTCAAAAATTTTATTACAATGAAAGACCCATTGCCCTTCATCCCTCTCAAAGTATTCCTCCTCCACTTCAAATCAATTATCCTACCATTCTTATTACTTTCTGCAACAGCTCTGCAATCCTCTTTCATAAGTGTCTTTCATTTCACTGTACTGAATTGATGCAAAGTGAAGAGCTTTCATGATCATTTTCACCTTGGGGAAAAGTCAGAAGTTGCACAGTGCCAGAACTAGTGAATAAGGTAGATGAAGACACACCATCAACTTTTTCCATTTTTTTTTTTAATTTTAAAGAGAATAAAATAAGATGGTAGGAATTCACCAATGGTTGTTATATTGCATATTGTTGTCTTCAAGTTAGTTGTTCAGATTGACAGATATAAGAGACCATACTCATAAGTGAAAAAAATCAAACCCACATGTGTAAACATCATATTATCTCCCTAGTGAAAGAACCTGAAAGAGTAAATAAAATCCAAATGGTACAATAGATATTGTGTAAGGGAAAGAAATTGCTCAAAGGGAAGGAACAACTGGGACAAGAGAAAGGACAAAAAGAAAGAAGGAAGGGAAAAAAATATACATATATATGGATATCTGGGGTAATTTTACTGCTGATGTCTAATGGTTTATTAAAAGGAACAGATAATGCTTAATTTTTTTGACCATTGATTTTTATTTGACCAAAGTGCTGTAAATGTTTTACTTTGACTCAGGACATTAAGTCAGTTGTAGAAAGACACTGTGGAAAGTGGACTTACAGAACTGCTGCAGAAAATATCAAGAAGGGGGGCTGGGGATATAGCTCAGTGGCACAAGTGCCTGCCTAGCAAGCACAAGGTCCTGAGTTTAATCCCTGGTACTACACACACACACACACACATACACACACAAAAAAAGTATCAAGAAGGATGGGATGAAACTTTTTTAAGCCAAGAGGAATATTTTGATGGGGAAATCAATGGCAAAGTGTATTTTTCTATGATTTTTTTTTTTAATTTGAGAAAAATAAAAATATCACGAAATAAGAGAATAACAGTAATTATTAAGCTTAGTATTATTATCTTTGGAGTAGACAAAAAAGTATTATTATCTTTGGAGTAGACAAAAAAAGATCTCACCTGGAGACAAAAAAAGATCTTACAAAGAAGAAACAAACAGATAATAGCACAAAGTAGTTTTTTCAATGAACTATGAGAAACTAGTTGTGTAAATGATGCTTGACTCACACCTCATACAGCTTCAGAAAACTAGGAAATCTTGGAGTGGGGGAGAGACTCTGAGTAGTGAAGCACATTTCAAATGTCTACAGTCTGAGATCAGACTTTCTGACAATAGGATGGCTTAGAAGTTATTTCTGCTCTAGAGAAAGGGGATTCCATGCACAAACACAGAAACGATTCCTCAAGACAGTTTCTTTCGGTTTTCCTCCTCTTTTTGTTTTTCTTTTTTCTGGAACAATTGCCAAGAATTTCACTCAGAAATTCTGTGATGCATGACCTGCATATGAAAATACTCTTAAATTAAGTTTCTACTGTTCTTCCTGTAGGATTCACTATTTGTCAATAAATACCTTGGGTAATGCCCAATATGAGATTTGCTTCTGCTTCAGAACTCTGTACATTAAGACCCAGGGGCTGACTTCCTGTACCACACTTGTTTTTCCCTGGTGTCAAAGACTGGGTCTCCCTGGTATCAAAGATTGGGTCTCCATCAAAGATTGAGTCTCCATGGGTGTCAAAGAAGGTCAGCAAATGCTTATTGAAGACGTTCATGAAGACTGAAATGACATCAAGTTGACAATTGTATGAGGCAATGAACAACTCATGTGGTAAATGCTGTGGATTTTTAGAAAGGGAAGAAATAACAATGACCTGAGTCTTCCTGGAAATAGCAGGGCCTGTTGGGGCTCTTGAATAATGAATGGGAGTTAAAGAAAATGGCCCTGGACATACCCAGGTTAACACAAGATAGCCATATTCAGGGTTGCACCATATAGAATCTGAATGGAAGGTGAAAACCTCTCATTAACTTGGTAGGAAGAAAGATAGAATGGGTAAGAAATTGGACCTCCACAAATGTCTAATCTTAAACCAACATCTGTTGTCTTGGTTGTCATCCCATTGCTGGGACCAAATAGCTGACACCCATAGGATAAAGGAAGTTAACCTTACATTGGCTCACAGTTCTAGTCCAAGCTCGGTTGGCTCCAAGACATAAACAGTATGGTAGAGGTGGGGCTGGGGATTTAGCTCAGCAGCAAAACGCCTGCCTGGCAAACGCAAGGTCGTGAGTTCAGTTCCTGGTACCGGAGAAAAACCAAAAAAAAAGTATGGTAGAGGGGCATGGTGGAGGATGAAGCGCTCAACCTATGGCAGCCAGGAAGTGAGAGAGAAGAGAGGAGCAGAGGACAAGAACACACCTTAGCAGGTCATACCCTGAGTGACCAGCTCCAGCCAGACTCTACCTCCTAACCGCACATTTCGCTATGAACTGATTCATGAATGAATCCACTAGTAAGTACAGCATCATGATCCCATCACCCCAACATGTGAGAGTTTGATCTAAACCATAGTACCTGTTTATTATACATGCTGTCCATTTTATCATAACGGATAGGAGGCCTTCCTTATAAACTTAGTTGAATATTTCTTTTTTTGGTATGGTTAGTGAGTACCAGGAAGATGTAAGAGAAACATATTAAGAAGTGTTTGCCATAATCCGTGATTTTTTTTTTTTGGCAGGTTAATGTACTGAGGAAAAGATAAGTTAAAGTATCAGATGATAACATTAAGGAACTAAAATGAATCTTTTGACAGTACAGTTACCTAATGATTATAGTTTAATGGGAAGCAATATCAAAACTTTGGAGAGGTGTGTAACATTGGAGTACCACCCTGGGAGATAACACAATTAAAGTGCAGGAAGTGTCAATTTCTATAAAAATGGAGTAAAATTAAAAAATAGAAATCTAATTTGAAGGAGAATGTTCAAATATTGAAACTGAAAATCTCTGGGAAATGTAACTCTACATAGTAAGGAAATTAGTAAATGGATTTTTCTCCTGTATATGTAAAGCATATGTGGGATATAGCATCTAAGAACAAAGCAAAACCAAACCACAAGTCATGCATTATTTTGAGATTCAGGAATTTAAGTAAGTACTTAAGAGAAAAAAGACTACTTCTAAAAGTAGCCAGTAGTGCCTATAAGAGGAAAAAAGACATTTTTGAGTTAATCATTGATTGAATCAAACTAATAAAGAAAAAATTAATTACTGATATAGTCACATACAAGGAAGAGAAGCTGGCAGTTTATGCTATAACATGAACTTCTGAGAGGGGAATTCAATTTAGTTGTCCATGGCAATAGAGCAAAATGTCATGTTATGTACAGACTTAGGTTCTTATTGTGGTGGCTACACATTTGATGAAGCCATTGCCAGGTTATGCTAGAGGCTTTGGCTTATGTCTTAAATTCCTCCTCTGAATTTGTCTTAATATTTCCTCCATATCTTTCTATTATGGTGTGTGAGACTGCTACCTCTCAGGGATGGTCCTTGATGTGTCCGCTACCGTTAGAAATGAAAGACATGTCTGCACAGGTTGTTCATTTATCTGCACTGTGTATTTTGCGAAGGTGAATCACTGACCTGACAGCTTCGTGGTTTCAAAGACCTGGAGTAAGACAGTGTTGTGATAGGAAATACATAAGGTAGGATTTTGACAACCTGTCAAGATGCAAATCTACAGAATAACTCCCTGAAATCCAACTCAGATGGAAGAAGGACTAAGTAATCCAGGCTTTGTGGTATAACTAAGATGAGCAAGCAGTTCTTCCCCCTTTGGTAAAGAGTACTAACAAAATAAACAGGAAGGTTGCTATGGGGTTATCTTGACCTGTCTGGGCTCTTTAAATCTCTTAGATTTAATACATCACTTTAGTGGTATCCCAGGAATGGAATTTAGATCCAAATCCACCAGCTGGTATGCTGCATATATGCTGCTGAGACAAAGATGTCAGTAATTCTCTTCATATAATTCGATGCATACAACCAAGCAGGATAAAGGAAAAGTGATATACGCATCCCTCTTCCAATGTAATGAACAAAGAAGAAGCCACTGTGAGAAACAAAGCCCTCCTGATACAGTGAGCAAAATATAATGACCTGAATGTACTGGTGAATCCTGTGTTGGATGGTATCTACCTTGCCTAAAAAAGTAGAAAACACACATGCTGATTAATTGTACGTGTCAGCTTGACTGGGCTGAGGGATACCCAAATAGGTTAACTTATTCTATTTCTGGGTGCGTGAGTGAGAGTGTTTTCAAAAGAGATTAGCATCTGAATGAGGTGATTAAATAAAGGTAGTCTGTCTGCACCTCCTCATCCATGTGGCCGGGCACCATCTATCCACTGAGAACTTGAATAGATCCAACAGGTGCAGGAAGAGTGGATTAATTCTCTCTTCTTGAGTGGGGACACTGAGCTTCTCCTACCTGGGACACTGATGCTGTGTGTCTCCAAACTTTACACTTAGACAGAATTTCACTGATTTTCATGGTTATTCAGACTGCAGACAACAAATTTTGGTATGTTTTGGCCTCCATAATTGTATGAGCCAACTTTTACCCTAAATCCATCCATCCATCCAT
>NW_004955499.1:4863311-4882642 GCF_000276665.1 Chinchilla lanigera | reverse complement strand
TCCATCCATCCATCCATCCATCCATCCATCCATCCATCCATCCATCCACCCATCCTTCTATCTACTCTCTCTCTCTCTCATTTTCCCATCTCCTATTGATTTTGTTGCTCTGGAGAAGTAATAGAATTCAGTCCTGAGTCCTGAGTGGAGATGTAGTCTTCTCTAACATTCCATAAATAGCAAATTCATTTAGTGCTTCATTTTTCACACAGTTCACCCTCAATAGTCGCAGTTTCTACATCCATAGAGTTGGTCAATCGCACGTTGCAAATATTTGAAAAAATACATCTGAAATGAGCATGCAGGTTTCTTTTTATAGGTGTAATTGTTCCCTAAAGAATGCGATGTAATGGTTATTCATATAGGAATTATAGCAAGTTAGATATTTTTAGATCCTTTCTAGTTGATTTAAAGTGTACTGGAGGAGGTGCCTACATTAAGTGCCAGCACTACCTTATTTCACAAAAAGGCCTTGCTCACTCGTGGGGTTTGGTATTCACAGGCATCTTAAACTCAATCTCCTGTGTATAGTGAGGGATCACTGTAATTGAAAATATCACCAGTCATGTTCATGACCTAATTATTGACCAGCACTAGGGAAGTGTGTACACCTTCCCTGAACCCATAAAATTCAGTATTTCTCAAACTTCATTTATTGTTTCTACATGTGTTTGTATGCATATCTGCAATTTATTGAGTTGTTGGTATTTCTACCTAATGCATGATATTAGGCTTATTTTTGTTGCTTTGGCAGTGGCAGTTATAGTGTTGTATGTGTGTGTGTGTGTGTGTGTGTGTGTGTGTTTATGTGTATATAACTATTGATCTAGTTGTCTTCTGCTAAAATGAAGTACTTGGGAGATTCACTTCCCACTGTCAATCAAGTGAAGTCTCTGCTTAAGAGACCATGTTTTGGTGTCACTCATGCAAAGCAGCTCAGTTGCAAATAAACTTCTTCCCTGCTCTGATAGGACAGTCCCCATGCTATCCATAAAGCCAAAAGCCTCCTTGTACTTGCTGAAAGCTGCCTTCTTCAACTGGGGGAAATCCATGAAGCCATATGAAGTGATACAGCACCTTGATAGGCTGAAATTTCATTACATATGGATATGAAATAGATATCTTCATGAAAACATTATATGCACATTATATATTATGCATAAATATATGACTTCAATTATATGATGTCTCTATTGAATAATTTTCAATTATCTATATTGGAAATATTTCAATTCAATTCAATGGAAACAAATAATATGTTCACATAATGTATCATTTATATATATTCAACTATATGCTGAAAATTGATTATATAAAATATATATGAATATATATTTATAGATATAGATGATGTGACTATTCATATATATGATTATATATAACTGTATAGAAACAAAAATTTTTTCTTCCTTGACTCTCCCTAATATTCTTGATTTTGTGTGTGTGTGGTACTGGGGATTGAGTTCAGGACTCACACATGCTAGTCAAGAACTACACCTTCCAGCCTTTTCTTTTTTAGATCCTTTCCTCTATTAGTCCATGTTTGCAGCACACAGTGGTCACATGCCTTGCGTGGAGCTGGTGCATGTATGTAACACATCTCAATTCCTTTTGCATTCCCTTTTTTACTCTTCTCCCTCCTTTCATCTCTTGACTCCCTTCCAGATTGAGAAAGACCTATCTGCCTACTTCCTGTTACCTATCCTTTATTTTGCTCTTTATTTATACTTTCGGTTTGATACAGCCTTTCACTAAGTTGCCCAGGGTAAAACCTAGAACTTGTGATCCTCCTGTCTCCGCTTCCTGAGTAGCTAGAACTAAGGGTGTGATCCACCATGCCCACCTTGCAAGATTTAGAGACCAGAAGGCTGTCTACACCTCTTTGTGTCTTTTAATGGTTTCAGCCACGCAAATTCAAGAATGTGACACAGAACTGTTAACTTCCTAGCAGTATGCCGCAGAACTCCAAGTGGGAGATCCTTCTTTTGCTTAACTTCCCAGCACTGCTGTGGCCAGGGACCAGAAGCTACCATGCCGTTCAGATGGGGAAATCTAATGCAACCCACATGACAATGAGGGACGTGGAGCACAGCTGACATGCCTGGGTTTGAGTTTTGCCTTCTGCTGGGAAGTACCAGTGTGCGGCACTTAGAAGATAAACTCCTCACCAGCTGATGGGGCCAGGGGTGCTCGCTTAGGAAAGACCCTCCCTCCGCAGTAGTGCCTTGGGTCTGAGAATGTGCTGTGGGGCACGCGAAGCTCTCTTTTCCCCATTCCTTTTGCCTAGCATACATCCTCTTTGCTGGCATGCTCCGAATTGCTGAGATTCTCGACAGTCATGAGGAGGATAAATAATAAATCACTGAGTTCAAAAAGAAAGGGCTTTCCAGGGCATGGGAAATGCTTGTGGAGAGAGGGCTGCCAGTGCTTCCAGCGTCCTCAATGCACCCTGTTGTTGGACAGACCTCTTCCCCTCGCTCACAGACCTCAACCACATCCCCCCAAAATAGCCCCTAATGAGCAGCCATCACAATGCACGCTCTCAGGGACGCACGGTATATTTTAGTCCTGCTGGAGTCCGGGCGCCCGGGCTCTGCTTGGAATTGGTTTTTGCAGCACGGTAGCCCGAGAGCTAATTCATTTTGTGGCTGTCAGAGCTGCATTCCTGATTAGCCGCTGACAATGAACACTGTCCGCATAACAAATGCGTCTTTCTCAGGCTGCAGTAAATACAAAGTGATTAACATGAAATCAAGGCTCCAGCCAGCCAGCGCTCTCCACCCCAGCCTTCTTCTTCCACGCATGCCACTCTTTTTATTAAAACCGCAACTTGTCAGCTCGGTTGGAAGCTCTGCCTCCCACCCAAGCCCCTTTGCTGCCATCTGTGTCTCTTTTCCCACCCTGAGTTCAAAACCAAGCAGGGGTCCCCAGCTAACCTCAAAAGCCGCTTCCGGAACCCCCTTGGAGAGCTGCCTTCAGCGCTTTGGATGTAAATGGTTATTCATACGCTGCTGCTGCTCCTGACATTTACCAAAGCACACGCGTCAAAGAGGAACCGACTAGTACATTTTGTCCCTCGCAGCGAGCTGTGAGGGACTGCATTTCTTCCAGGTTGAGGGAGATGTTCCAGGGAGGCTAGGGAAGGTTCGTTTCCTGGAGATCAAAGCTGATAAGCAAAGGTCTTGGCTGGCCGACCTTGAAGGCCGACGCAAGGTCACGTATAGGTTTTCCTCTGGATTTGCGATTCGGCGCTTTCTTGCGGTTAGTAGCTCACGCTGCTTGTTTATTATGCAAGCGAGGCAGGGTCCTGCCACAGACAGACTTGCCTTTCAATGCTGTGCTCCTAGCAAGTGCTACCTTTGGAACTCGGGGGACAGGCATATTTGAGGGACACAGGAGAACTCTTGAGGAGTCGAAAGGCAGGGCTGCTTCCTTCCCGGAAAACTTCTCTGTTCAGCGGTACCGTTTCCACAGCCTCTTCGGCTTCTTATTTAAATACTCCAGCAGCTTCTCTGGCCAGCGTCTCATACTTTAATCAAAACGCACTTTTTGTCAATAGGAAGGGGACCAAGAGATGCAGGCAGGTGGGACAGAAGGGAGGAGAGGTGCAAATAAAAGGAATTAAAATGTGTTACATACATGCACCAACTCTGGATATCAAATGTAATAGTCATTATTTACTGCAAATGCATTAAGAAAAATTAAATATGTAAAAATTTGTCTCTTTCTTGGAAGAAATAGTCTTTGCAGTATGTGTACATGTGCGTACATGTGTGTGTGCATGTGTGTGTGTGTGTGCGTGTAGCAGGTAACTTAGCTGTGAAATAGCACTGAATTAGACCATTATTTATTTGCACCTCTTAACATCTAGAAATCGTTCTTATTTAGATGGAAAGCCAAGGTTTCTACAGACATCTGGGGAAAATGAACAGCATAAACCGCTAGGGCGTTGCTACCTTAGTTTTGTTTAAACCTAGAATGCACTAGAAGGTTCCAAATGGGAGTATCTAAAACACTGTGTGGTACATTACTATATCTATTTGCTTACTGGTTTTTCTGTTGCTGTATTTTCTCCTGCCTAAAGAGTATTTGAAACAACTTCCACACAGATGGAGACAATACAAACACTTCATTACAGGGGGAAAAAAGATTTCTTCCCTCTTTGCTTATGGATACCAAAAGACATAGGTATAAGAGGCAAAGCATGCCTGTTTATATAATGTAAATTTTACACTGCATAACGTTAGTTTATAAACAGATTTCATGTGATAGGCAGCCTTCACAAGAGATGAAGCCTTCTTAAAGAACAGGAGAATCTCTGTATTTCTGTATTTTTTTCAAAATTAGTTTATGCAGGGTTGGGGATTTAGCTTAGTGGCACAATGCCTGCCTGGCAAGCGCAAGGTCGTGAGTTTGATTCCTGGTACTGGGAAAAACAAACAAAAAAACCAAAATTAGTTTATATTTGCAGTACATAATGCTCCTATTCCTTGTGTGGAGTTGGTGCACATCAATAAAGCATCTCAATTCTTTTTTATTCCATTTCCCTTCCCCTTATCATTCCCTGCCTTCATCTGTTGATTCCCTTCCCATCTGAGAAAGATCTGTCTCTCTGCTTCTTGTTACCTATCTTTTATTTTGCTCTTTATTCATGAGCTGGGTTCCTCATACAAGGGAAACCATGAGATATTTCAGCTTGTGAGTCTGATTGAGTTCACTTAACATTACAGTCTCAAAAAATGCTTAGCTTTGGTGAATAGCCATGCAGAAATACGACTGGACAAAGAAGGTCTGAGCTAGTGGAAAGAAACAGGGGATTCTTCTCAGAAATAAAGTTGCTGCTTTTCCCTTGGCGTGCTGGGGAATCTCCTCCTGACTAAATTAAAGTCTTATCAATTGCTTCTGGGGAAGGTCAGAAATGCCTTTCGGCTTCAAGGTAGAAGGGCAAGAGCAAGGCCACCACCTGTACGACTTTTGCTAATGCCAAGGTGCTATATGTTGGGGAAGTGTGTCTGGAGCCCAGCTACTCTTAAGGTCAGATGTAGGAGTTGCAGGCAAATTTGCAAAACCAGCGATAACAAAATGTTCCCCTTAATTATCTGGAGCAGGGGCAAAACTATGAGAAATTATTCATAATTTTATAATGAAAGGACCGTGGCGGAGGCCCAAGTCCTAGTGATCCTGGACATCCTCTGGACATTGTTTTTGAATATTAAATGGATTGGGGACATGATTTATGCTCCTGATTCTTATTATCTCTAGCTCAACATGCCACTCTGCATTCGGATGTCTACATTTTTTTCCCCACACCGTGAAGAAACACAGGTGCGTAACAGAGGGGTGAAACTCTGTAAAATTCATGTTCAGCTGTTAGATTTCATCAGATTTTTTATTACTTTAATTTTTTTAATTTTAAAAGTAAAAGAACGAAAACATATTAACAAACAGACAACCACTTACAAAGCACAAGACTAGTATAAGGTTTTTTATTACTTTAAAGAGAAAAAAATAACAATAAAACAGTTTCAAAACAGTTTAGTAGGAGTTATAATTATTAATACATTACATATCATTGTCTCCATAGTAGTTATTCAGAGGACAAAATATAGATATGATATCGTGTCCAAACGATACTAGCCCAAACCTTTGTTTTCAATGAACAAAGAGAAGCTAGCTGTATAACTATCTTAACTATATTGTGTATAAATGTATATATTTTTTCTTTTTCTCTGTCTTCCTTTCCCCTTTCCCCCTTTTCAGGGCATCCTGCTTGTCTGTTTATCCCAGTACTCTTTTTTTTTTTTTTATCTTTGCTTCTTGATCACAGAAACCAATGAGAGAAGAAACAGGATGTGTATAAATAAAGATACACATAGCATGTCATATTGATTAAAGCTCAAAACTAAATCCAGTCATTGAAGACATGACAGCTGATTTTCTTTATTTATGGCTGATTTAAAAAGAAAGTAAAAAGAAATGGGGAATAAGCCAGAAAAATACTACTTATACATTCTACCTGAAACGAACTGATGCCCAGACATGTAGAATATGCATATGAGACGCATAATATGTGGGCCAGCCCTTAAAGAACTCACAGCAAATAAAACAGCCTAGGTCAGACTTATGAAAGTCTCAGCTGCAAGAGAATGAGGATATTTCCACCGGAGACATACTCTGGGATTGAACTTTGCAAAGCACTGAGTGTAGTTATAAAAATATCATCCACCTTGTATTGTGTTTTTAGGTGGCAAGATGTTTCTTATAAACATTCTATCTTTGAAAGATTCTGAACATCCATGCATAAAAATGTATTTCACTCTCACATTACAGATATACTTACTGGAGACTATCAGGAAATTAAACGGCTTTCCAGTGTATCACAAATAATGAACAGAAAGTGTAGTTGCAAAAGTGTACAAAATCTGCTTTGATCTTTATTTCTTCCTCACTTGGGAAGAAAGAACAACCCAGAATTGTTGATGTTCAAATATCTGAAATGTAATAAAAGAGCCAACAACCCATATATTCTTCCTCATTTGTGTAGAATAAAAGTAATTGGTTTTCCATGCACACAAAATAAATCTGTATCCAATGATGTTAACCAACTCAGCATTAAGATACAAGTACCTACATTCTGTAACCTGATAGATACGGTTGTAAATGTAACCAAAGGAAATAGTCCAAGATGTGTGCAAATAATGTCAAGAGTATTTATTAAATACTATTTATACTGGAAGAAAAAAATAGAATAAAATCTCAAGTGATTTTCAGTAAAGGGTGAATGGGCACATTTTAGCTTTGATTTATATTAGAATATTATATTTAAATATTAAGTTATACTTTCAAGTAATAATTCATAATGTGGGATAAGATGTACACTAGGTACAGTTAAGTGAAGGCATTTCAAATTAAAAAAATGGTAAATAGAACATCAAATTTTAGAATCCCTCAAATGGTTGGCAAAACTTTGCAGCTGACATCTCTCTACTTCCTAAATTTACCATTTAGTAAGTCCGGGATGTGCACCTATGATCTGTAATTTATAGCAAAGTCTCCAACAAGGAATATATTACTGCCTTAGGAAGCCTGTTGAATTAAATGAATATGTGTCAAGTCTGTTAACAAGATGCTCCCTAGTTGAAGGGTAGTGTTTATCCACAATAGCTTGCAGGAGGACTGACTCCATGTGAAACTTATAAATAATAAGTGTTTTTTAGAAGACTCTAAAATGGTGCAGCCTCTGTGAGAGTTTAGCAGTTCCTTAATGAATTAAAAATTGAATGGCTCTATGTGTTATTCCGTTCAATCTGCTCTGAGATGATTAGAGAGCTCATTGTATCAATGAGTATATGATAGGGCCATGCTGCTCACCTCACTGTTAACGAAGTGAATAGAGAAAGAGAAAGACACTGAAGTCCCAATACCCCTTCCAAGGACACACCCCCAGTGGCCTCACTTCCTCCTAGTAGACCTCTCCTTTTAAAGGTCTCATCACCTGCAAATAACAACGCCAACGGGTCAACCAGTCTTCCCCATCTCGGCTTTGAGGGACATTTATCAAACCGTAGCAGGCTCTATGTCTGTTTCATAGAAGGTGCATCTCCCCCATGTCCTCACATGATGGAAGAGGTGAAGGAGCACTCTGTGGTAACTTTTATAAAGATACTAAACCCGCATATGAGGGCTCCACAATTATGACCTCATTCTCACCTCAAAATTTAAGTCATCACCTCAGCTGCCATATTGCAGGTTAACAGTGCAATATAGGAATTTGAGGAGGACACAATTTTCAGACCGTGACATCCTATGAACCAGCAATGCTGTAGAGATGTAGAACCACATGGATGGAGCAGAGTTGTTCAAACCAAAGCATACAAATGGTTGTCAGTGGTAGTGTTCTCTGTCAACATCAGAAGATAGAAACAGGGCTGGGGTTGTAGCTCAGTGGTAGAGCACTTGCCTAACTTGCCTGGGGCCCTGGGTTTAATCCTAGACCACAGAAAGAAACAAACAAAGAAAGAAAGAAACATGAAAGAAAAAGAAAAGATGGAAGAATGAAAGATGAAAGAAAGAGAGATAAAGAAAGAAAGAAAGAAAGGAAGGAAGAAAGAAAGAAAGAAGGAAAAAGAAAGTCTCAACTGTCTCTCAATGTATTAATGGTTAAATAAAATATGGTACAGTAGTACTTTCTTATTCAAAGTTTTGCCTTTTTTTTTTTACCACAGGTACCTAATAATATCTAAAAGTAATCAATGAAAATTCTAGCAGTTAATACAGTGTAAATTTGAAAATTCCTTCTATTCTTCAGAGCATGATAAAATCTCCTGTCACCCTGGTGTAGTCCATCTGGGATATCCATCATGTTTTTGTTTAGCATCCCCATGCTGTAATGTTATCACCCCGTTATTCCCTTTGTAGTTTTCTCAGTTATCAGTTCAGATATCTTAGTATTTCAGTGCTTGTATATAGAACTCAGTGCTACCTATGGTTTGAGGAACAAACTAGAAGTCTTTTGGAATGTATCCCTGCAGATATACATGGACTATGCAGTATTTATACATAGAATAGTATTCAATCATAAAAAGAAATGAAGAATATTTACATATTACAACATAGATGAGGACATTGGGATAAAAGAACCACATAAGACACAGAAGTCCAAATTCTCAGTTATTTTCTCACTGCTGGGAGCCAACATCTGACAGCCACAGCTTAAAACGGGAGAGGTCCATTTTGACTTGTGCTTGTAGTCCATGGTCAGCTGGGTCCAAGGCAGAAGTGCCTTCGTGGAAGGGTCTGGCAGAGGAAGCTTGATCACATCATGGTGGTCAGGAAGCAGAGAGTGAAGGGGAGAGCCAGGGAGGGAGATGATATGCCCTTCCAGGTTAAGCTGGCTGTAATTCAGCTTTAACTGTACTCTACCTCCTAACAGCAAATCAGCTCCAGCATCCCTACAATCCAACCATTTTTCATAGTTTCACCTCTGAACACACCAGAAGTTTAGCGGGCACGCTAGATCTAAGCTATAACACTATTACTCTATTCTCATTAAATATCCAGAACAGGCAAATCCATATAGAAACAGGAAGCTGATTAGTGGTTGCCAGTGTCTAAGTGTCAGAGGAATGTCAAGTAGCCACTGATAGATGCTTGATTTCTTTTCAGTGTAACAAAAATAATGAATATGGTGGCACACCAGTGTAAATATATTAGAAGCCCGTGAATTATACTCTTCAAAATGACTAATTCAATGTTAAATGAATTTCATCTCCATTAAAAATAATCTGGACAAGATCTTAGTGATGCAGACACCTCAGTTCTTGGACTAGTTATTTGAAAAGAAGAAAACTTCTGAGTGATTCTAATGCAACTGGCTTGACTACAAATCACAGAGCTCCTGTGAATTCAAGCAGCAGTCAGTAAGTAGTGCTTACTTGGTGTGGTTAGTTTGCTACATACTGACTACGATCAGAAGCATCAGAGTTAGAGACTGTCCAGCCTCACCCAGACCTCCTGAGTCAGATCTCTCTAAGTGATCTCCATGTTTCCAACAGATGGTTTGCTTAGCATATCCAACATTGTGTTTGTTGGGACACTGGGATCCTAAGTGTTGTTTTACATGGACTATGACAAAGGGATTCTACTTTTCATTGTTTCAGAAAATGTGTCTGAGTCACTTTCTCATTGCTGAGACAAAATATCAGACACCCACTTTTAAAGGAGGAAAGGTTTATTCTAGCTAACAGTTTTCAGAGAATTCAGTCCATAGTCAACTGGCTGCAAGGCAGGGCAGCAGGTTAGAAGGGCCTGGAAGAAGAGAAACAGTCCATGGCAGGGCAGGCAGGAAGCAACAACAGTGAGCCTTCCTTTCCCTTTTAACTCATCCAAGCTACAAGACTATTGGTTGGTGCTACTCATGTCCTGGCTGGACCTTCTCATTTATCCATACCCAGAGATATGCTAAACAGATCAGTGGACTTGTCTAGACCAACACAACCTGAATCCCAATCACACACCTGTGACACACTCACCTCATAAAAGCCTCACTTATGAGCATATAAGGTTTTGGAAAGAGATATAGATACAAGCCGTAATAAGCCAACTGGGGAAAGTTTGATTATGTTCATCATCTGAAGGCTTTTTCCAAGTCTGTAGGAAGCCAGTGGATCCAAGAAGTCTTCACATATGTTATCTGGTTTGATAAATTTACATCGCAAATTTCTTTGAAAGGAAGACTTTACCACCTAAAGACACTAGAATTCTTAAAGTATAATTTGAAAAGTGTTGCTCCAGCATACTTAACACACTCAATGTATAGCAAAATTCTGAAGACACCTTGAAATTTGTGAAACTTCAAAAGTGATCTTATATGTCATTACCCAGAGAGATTGAAGAAGAAGCAGTAGACATACAGAGCTACAGACTTCACAAAAACTGGAGTCAGATCCAAGACAAAATGTCAAAAAGGGCAGAAGGTCATTTTACAACATGGGTTTTGTCATTTCAAACCAAAGGTACTCTCACATTTCATCCTCAGGGTGGAAGTCAGCTGGAAATGTGAGCTTGCACAACCATATCACACAGGTTCCTGAGAAATTCCCAATGTTCAGCTTCACCTCAAAGCATCACGGGCTTTTCTACCAATCAAATCTTTCCAGGTCACATTTTGTTAAAAAAAAAAAAAAAAAAAAAACCAAAGGAAAAAGGTGAAGAAATGTCTTTCAAATCCATCCTTGGATGATTCAGTTTCTACAGAAAAATGAAGCTGCACTAATAGGAAAGAAAGCTCATGAAACTGTGGAAAGTTGTCAGATCAATAAACTGTTGAAGTTTTGTTTGTCTATAGTCTCTGGAAGTCTGATAACCCATACTAGAATTTGTTTTGCTAGAAATGGCTGGAAAATATCAACATTTTTTTAACCTGATGTGATATATTTGAGAAGTTGGATATTTGGAGACCTCAGTAGTCAGTCAATGAGTTTGGTGTCAATAGCGAGGTAACGGAGAATAGTTTTCTCTTTTCTTTGTATCAGTCTGGTAATATTAGTTTATAGATGGGTAGTGACTCTATCTGCAGTCCCTTAAACCAGAGTGTACTTAGCTTTTGCTCTGGCAGAAGATTCATGAGTTGATTAAAATAACCCTTTTTAGAAAGCAAGAGAAAAAAAATTTCATTTTAATATAGGCAGAAAAAAAGAATTCCCAGCCACATCCACATTTCTGAGCTCAGCTAATCTCCATAGATTTAACAGCCACATAAAGCAACTGTTTCACAAACAAATTGTGCTAATGAATGAGTGCAGAAATGCAAATGAAAGTGAGAAGAATAATGCTTGCTGCTATTAGGATACAAAGCATCACAAAATGTTTTATAAAAAGGCTTTATTGAGAGGAAATGTACATCTACAGCCTAATTTTCTGGTTGGAAAACGATTATTCAGGTAACTTTCACTCTATTTTCATTTGCCTCTATATTCTGGTGATTGTGCAGGATTACTTTGCTGAAAGTTTTGGAGAGGGTGGAAAAAAACCACACAGGGACCAAAACTGGTGTTATAAATAAAGTTTTATAACTTTATCTATGGCTACTTTCACTCTATAATAGAACAGCTGAGTAATTGCAACAGAGACATGTATCATCCGGCCCTTTCCAAAAAGATTTCTAATCCATGCCTAAGAGTAATGCTCTGAATGAAGTTATTTCTCCATGGATTTCACAAAAGGTAAAGTTTCACAATACCATTGACATGGCATCAAGAAAAATGAGATATTGAAGAATTAACCTAACCAAGGAAGCAAAAGACTTCTTTAATAAGAATTATATCACTTTAAGAAAGGTGATTGAAGAGGACATAAGAAAGTAGAAAGATATCCCCCATTCCTGGATAGGCAGAACTATTATAATCAAAATGCTCATAGTCCCCAAACTGGTATATAGATTTAACATGATCCCAATGAAAATACCAACAGCATTCCACAGAAATCTAGAGTAGAATAATTCTAAAATTCATATGGAACCAGAAAAGACCCAGAATAGCAAAAGTATTCTTGAGTAGAAAAAGCAAAACAAGTGGTATCACAATCCCAGATTTGAGGTTATATTACAAAGCTACAGTGATAAAAACAACATTGTTCTAGCACAAAAACAAACATGTGGATCAATAGAATAGAACAGAAGAAGCAAAAACCGCAGACACCTTCAGCTAGCTGATGCTTCACAGAAGGGCCAAAAATATACACTGGAGGAAAGCTGTCCTCTTTAATAAATGGTGCTGGAGAAAGAGGATACTCACATGCAATATGGACCCATACATGATATCATGTAGTCAATTAAAACCAAAATGGGTCATTGATCTAAATGTTAAAATAGAAACACTTAACCTGCTGGAAGATGAAATAATTAAACTCTCAAAGACATAGACATAGGCAAGGACTTTCTGAACACTACAAACGTGAAAACATGAGAAGTGTCTTTTGGAAGTTCTAATGGGTGAGAAGCAAGTGATATTAATTTAAATGACATTTCTGGCTTGTCCTGATAGAGAGACAGAGAGACAGAGACAGGGAGAGACAGGGAGAGAGGGGGAGAGAGAGAGACAGAGAGATAGAGATAGTGAGACAGAGAAACAGAGAGAGACACAAAGACAGAGATAGAGAGACACAGAAACACAGAGACACAGAAAGGGAGAGGAACAGACAGACAGAGGGAAAGAGAGAGAGAGAGAGAGAGAGAGAGAGAGAGAGAGAGAGAGGGATTCATGAAGTTCTACACTTAGAGATGAATTAAAGTGCTAAAAAACCCATCATAGTACATGAGTCACACAAGGCTCTTTAAGGGAGGTGATATTTCAAGAAACCTGGGAAGGCATGAAATGAACGAAAAGGCAGGAATTCTGGGAGCCAAGAATGGGAATTTTGTCCCTGCACAGGGAAACTGAGGTAGACCAGTCAAACGGTTTTCTGGAACAGAATTAAATTTCTATGTGGCAGCTCTCCCAGGGGCCTCGCCTTGTGTTGTTCCCATCTGTGAAAAAAAGCTATAGAAAGTAATGTAGATCTAAAGGGTTCACATGGGTGCAGAATTTTCATCCCCCAACTTTCACATAACACAGAAGCATACTTCAGACAGTGAAAAAAGAAGTTACTTAAAATGATTTCTCTTTTTATACTAGTGGGGTTCATTACAGTGACAGAGAGGATAGGGGCTTACTGATCCATCAGAGAAAATTCTTCTGCACTCATAGTGATTTTCCATGAGATAAAAGAGTGTCAGTCCCTTTTTCTCATCTCATTTGAGCCCCAGTGAATGTGATTTGGTCTGTCTTTCAGACTGTTCTTTACATTCACCAAATATGTTAATAGTGCACATTTTTGTTTGGTTTGGTATTTAGAGACAGTCTGGTTACATAGAACGGGCTGGCCTCGAACTCACTGTGAAACCCAGGGTGACCTTGAACTCATGGTCCTCCTCTTGCCTCTATCTCTACTGCTAATAGTACAGGAAAATACTACCACACATGGCTTAACACTGTGCATAAATCAATCAGAATCTGAATGCAGAGTTGTCTTTTGTTACGATGAAGATACAATGTGTCCCCCAAAGACTCTTGTGTTCAGAAGTAGGGCTGTTGCAATGGGACTGGAACATGGGATGCTATCCTCATGATTGTATTAATCCACTTATGTTCACAGCTGAATGTGCTGTTAGGAAGTAGAGTCCAGTTGAAGGAGGTGGGTCACTGGTATCAAGTGACTTTGAACTCTGTTCTCTCTCTCATTCTCTGTCCTCTATCTTCTTCTCTTTTCTCTCTTGTATCTCTCTCTTCTCACTTTCTTCTCTCTTTCTCGTATCTCTCTCCTTTCTCTTCTCTCTCTTCTTTCCATTCTCTCTCTTTTCCCTCTCTTCTCTCTTCTCTCTCTTCTCTCTCTCTGTCTCTGTCTCTGTCTCTGTCTCTCTCTCTCTCTCTGTCTCTCTCTCTCTCTCTCTCTCTCTCTGTCTCTCTCTCTCTCTCCCTCAACTATTTTGGTTCTCTCTGCTTCCTGGCTTCCATGAGGTCAGTAACTTTCCTCCATCATGCCGTTCTTTCAGTTTCTGTCTTGGAGGCAGCAAACCATGGAGTGTACCACCTGAATCTATTAGCCTAAATAAATCATTCATCCTTTAAGTTCCTTATACCATTTTTTTTTATTGTTCCAGCAACATAAAGGTGACTAATATATCATGCTATGTGTAATACCAGGGGAAACAGTATGAAATATTGTCTGACAGCATCCTTATCTACATTCTTTCTTTTTTAAACATCAAAGGGCAAATACGTTTCTTACAGGTGGATTTCTGTGAGTGAATATGCAGTTTTCTGATGTATGTGAACTTTCAGTAGATATCCGGATGTTAACATGTGAATTCCTCACAAAGCCCTAAAAAACTATACATGGCTATCAGTTTCATCATTATCAACCCGAGTTGTCTTGAGAAATTGTCTTACTACTTGTAGGGTCATGAGGGGTGGTTTTCAGTGCATCTTTGCCTTTCACAGGTTGGTCCTTCTTCTCCTTCACAGAAACAGGAAGAGGAGTTTGAAATTGTGCAATGTGAAAGTAACTGCATTTAAAGAAAATGGTACAAAGCCACTCTGAGGAGTGGGGGCCCTAGGGACTGCTGGTTATGAGGTATCGGTCTGTTTTATGGGGTAAAACGGTCCTTGAGCCTACCTCATCTATCCTGGGTGGCTGCTTTTGATTGGTCATCCGTTTCTTGCTAGGAAAGTGTCCTTGAGCCCATCTCATCTATCCTGTTTCTGATTGGCCATGTTTCTTTCTATAGGGAAATCCTTTGGCAGGGTAGTGAAAAGTCTTATTTTTGCCTGCCCTTTTTGGAACATAAAAGATATCTGACCTACATACTACCTGCTGACAGTCTAGATTATCTTCTTCTCAGTCTTAAGGGGACTGTCTCTACATTATTCCTGCCTTTTCGCTTTCCTATTCCCACACTACAGTGGGTCTATGGTTCCTTAACCCCAAAGAAAGTTGTCTCTAAGGAACCAACAACTAAATGTGTTGGTTTGGGGGGGTCATAGATTCCCTGCCATAACTCTTCAATCTGTCAAATATATGTAGACACAAAGAAGAGGGAAATGAACGAATATAACCAACTGTGGTCACCATGGCTGCACAGGGACTAAATACTTCACAGTCTAATTAGACACGATTGGGGACATTCAGGGTAATATAGCCACAGACCCTTCCAGGTCTATTTCATACCTGTATCTGCTGTTTGCTGCTAGGACAAAATGACTTGATGTATACAACTGAAAGGAGGAAAGGTAATTTTGGTACATGCTTTCTGTGGTTTTAACCCACACACACTTAACTCTTCCGTGGTGGAGTTGGAGTAGGTAAAACATCAAGGCAGAAGGGTGTGATGAAAACAAGCTACTCATACCCAAGGTCAGATGCACATCATCTACTTCCTTCAAGCTAGGTCCCAACTCATAAGTTCCTGTCACCTACGAATAATGTCAGTGTGGTGGATTGACAACTGGTGGTTCACTTGTAATGCCCAGGTGAACTTTATAAGTGTGGAGCTGGGTGCGCGAGGCCCACCTGAGGACTGTTGTCAGCAGCATAAGAAGCAGAACTGGAGAAGAAGTGAGGGTGTTTGGAGCTGATAGAAACTGTTGGGGGCCTGTTGCAGGCTGTTGAGAAGCTGCAAGGAGCTGTTGGCTCTTAGAGGACCTGGTCATGCTGGCTTTCCTGATGAACTTGGCTGTTTTAATCATTTGAGGAGCTCAGACCTTGTTGGCACTGAGAATAGCTTCAGTTCACTTTGTGGGAGCTCTGGTCCTCACTCTGAGCATTGCTTTCTGGCTCCAGAGGGGAAGATGGTGCACTGCTTAGTCTCCTGGAGAAGGTTGTCATGTTGGCTTTCCTGATGGGAAATCTGCTTTTCTCATTGTTGGAGGAGCTTGGGATCTCACTGTTGCTGAGGATGGCTGTGGCACTTTTGGGGGAGCTCTGGTTCTTATTTTGAGCATTGTTTCCTGGCTCCTGTGCAGATCCCTCAGCCTCCTAGCACTGATCCTTCATCTTGATGGCACAGACTTTCTGGATTCTACCACTGACCTTCAGCCCTTCCCAGTGCAGATCCGTGAAACAGGCCTGCATGAGACGTTGTCATAGGCTCTGGGCCTCCAGTTGACCTTGTGGGAGGCACTATTATGGGCTCTAGTTCTTCAGCTGGAGTCATGCAGAACATTATCATGGAATTCAGGCCCTCAGTTGGATTCTTTGGTCTTTAGCATATGGATAGATTTCCTGCACTCTCTTGTATATTATTCTTTGGGTGACTATTATAAATAATCTTATAAAATATATGTCCTGTATTATATTGTTGCCCGTGCAAAAAATCCCAAACTACGACAGTCATCCTTATGAATCCATCAATGGATTAATCCATTGATTAAGCCAGGCTTGTCTTGATTTGAAGTCCCTTCCAAGAGCCTTACCTCTCAAAATTTCCACAGTGCGGAGAGAAGCTTTGAAAACGTCAGTGTTTGGAAGGCAGTGCAGATGCAAAGTATAATAAATATCCTACAATAGGATGACAGAGTTAAATGAAATTCAGCGTATTCATTTCCTCTCAGGGGAGAGAGTTCCCTTGTCAAGCTATACTCTCTCTTTGGAGGAATGTACAAAATCAAAATGGGAACATGTAGAATGAGAACCTATAATGCATTCATGAAAATTTTCCCCACTTGACTAAGCTTGTCATGCTCTTAGTGGGCTGAAAGGTTCTGCACAACTTCTTCAGAAATGGGCTGTTGCTAATTCCTGCTTTCTTTAGTTTTTTGAGCATCCACGGTTGGGAAGAGACACCAGTATGTGATTGCTCCTATTGGTATTTTGTTGCTATCAAATTGTTTAGTTAAGGATGACTGAGATGCCTATGTGAGGCTCACCTGGAATCCTGTAAAAAAGCTGCAGTGGGATTGGGATGGCTCTGTGAAGAACTGCTTGCTGCTTGCTTCTAATGCTGCCAAGAGAATATACCTTTGGAATTTTCTCTGATACAGTAAAGCTTGAACTTAGTGCTTTTTTTGTTTGTTTGTTTGTTTTTGGGGGGGTACCAGGTATCAAACTCAGGACCTTGCACTTGCCAGGCAGGTGCTTAGGCAGCTGAGCTATATCCCTAGCCCAAACTTGAACTTTGAAAAACATGAATTCACACCACCAGTGCCTGGATGAATACCTCCAGGACAGCACACACACCCTGAAAAATTCACCCTGGATTTTTTGTTAATGAGTGTATTTGCTTTCTGAATTGTGGGACTGGAACCGAGGCTCACAGTGGGGCCCTGACAGTCAGCTTTAGTTTGACCAGAGTCTAGTGAGGAAGAGTCACAGATTCCTCTCACTTGCCCCCAAGGATTAAAGAAGGGCAGGCCTGGAATTGCAAAACTCCTATTCCAAATGACCCTACCCGATAGGATCATTCTGCTTTGTCCTGAAAAGCTGAAAAGAACTCTCAGAATGCAGTTCACTGTTTGGTCAACACCTTAATGAGAAAAATTGACCTCTCTATTCACCTGCTTGCATCTTTGTCTTCCAATCCAAGCAATTTCTGAAAAAACTTTTTTCTCCTTTCTCCCTTTGCATCAAGAAGGAGACTGTTAAAGGTGAGTTGGCTTATCTTGGTTAGATGACAAGAAGTCAGAATGGAACTCTTCTTCTCTGGCATGGTCTCTCTGGGAGATAGGCTGTATGACAAACCAGCAGACAATCACACGTGGTCTCTGTCACATTCCTCCTTTTTGGACAGTGTACATGATACCTGCATTTTAAGGGAGGAAAGGTTTGCTTTGGCTTATGTTTCAGTTAACAGTTGGTGAACTCCAAGGCAGAATGGCACCAGGGAAGAAAAGGTGCTCACCTCATGGGAAAGAGGAAACAAAGAAAGTCAAAGGAGATGCTGAGGAGACTCTAAATCTCAGCAGATCACAGCCCCAACAACCTGCCTCCTCAGACCAGACCCCAGCTCCTAAGGGCAAGTTAGCTATAAGCCACATAAACCAATCACTCCAAAACCTCATGTCTGAGGCTTGAGAGGATATCTAGATACAAAACATAATTCAAACTGCTTCACACTCCATTATTAGGAGGGTAAACACTATAAGAGCTATTTCAGCACTATAGTATGAAATATCCACTCCACACACAAAAATGTGGTAATTTGCAGAAAAATAGGTGATTTTTGTTTTGTTTTGTTTTGTTTTGTTTTGTTTTGTTTTTTGTAGTTTTGAGACAGAGTCCTTCTATGTACTTCAGGCTAGCCTTGAGCTCACTTTGTAATGAAGGCTTGCCTGTAACTTACAAGGATCCTCCTGCCTCAGCCTCCCGAGTGTGGGGATTACAGGTGTGCGCCACCACACCTGGCATTATGATGTTTTGATGCACATCTATATAATGTAATAATCAAATTTGGGTAAGTTAATGTTTCTCTTCAAACATCTATCATTTCTTTACTTTTTCCTTTTTTTCTTTTAAACAGAAAAGAACAAAAACAAAATAACATACAAAAATGTAAATAAAACAACACAAAAATAAAAACAATACAGAATCTCAAACAAGGTAATGGGAAATTAATGTTTGGTTTTTCTTTTGTTTGTTTGTTTGTTTGTTTATTTTCAGGTACAGAGAATTGAACTCACGACCTTGCGCTTGCAAGGCAGGCACTGTGCCACTGAGCTAAATCCCCAGCCCCTACAATGGTTGTTGTATTACCTGCTGTTTCCTTCAAATTGGTTACTCAGAAGCATCTATCATTTCTGGATGGTGACAACAGTCAAATGTTTTTCTAGCTTTTAAAAAAGTGTACAGGATATTATCACTGTCTGTCATGACCCTATTGTGTAGTAGAACAGCAGAAATTACTTTTCTTTTCCAACTGTGATTTACCACCTATCAACTAACCTTTCTCCCTGTTTTTTTCTGCCCTACAGTTCCAGTGTCAGGTAGCTACCACTTATTCTCAACTTTTGCAAGACTATTTTTTCTTTTTCTTTCTTTCTTTCTTTCTTTCTTTCTTTCTTTCTTTCTTTCTTTCTTGTTTCCTTTTTTCTTTCTTTCTTTCTTTCTTTCTTTCTTTCTTTCTTTCTTTCTTTCTTTCTTGTTTCCTTCTTTCTTTCTTTCTTTCTTTCTTTTTTTTTGGGGGGGGGGTTTGGTTTTTGTCCGGTACCAGGAACCGAACTCATGACCTTGTGCTTGCCAGGCAAGCGCTTTTGCCACTGAGCTAAATCCCCAGCCCCCTGAGCTAAATCCCCAGCCCCTCT
>NW_004955499.1:4832388-4863101 GCF_000276665.1 Chinchilla lanigera | reverse complement strand
TTCTTTCTTTCTTTCTTTCTTTCTTTCTTTCTTTCTTTCTTTCTTTCTTTCTTTCTCTGTCTCTCTGTCTGTCTGTCTCTCTTTCTTTTTTCTTTATTTTTTGTCTTCCTTGAGACAGGGTTTTGCTATGCAATTCAGGCTGCCCTTGAACTCACTTTGTAGCCCACGCTGGCCTCAAACTCATGACAGTTCTCCTACCTCAGCCTCCGCGGTGCTGGTAGAAACCTATTTTTCTATAATCATGTATATGTGAGATGATACACTACTTGTCCTTCTGGGGTTGATCCCTGTAATTTCTGCCAATTTCATTCCATGTTGTGGCAAATAAAGTATTTCAGCCTTTTATGTGACTGAGTAGTATTCCACTTTGTCACTTGTAAACAAGTGCAGACTACGCTGATTTCAAAAGTGTGATCGTTTCTCTGGACCACCCCCAGAGAGAAAAAACAAAAAAACATACAAAGTGGTGAGCCAGTTTGATAAATCCTTAAATTCTGTATAATTTTATTTAAAATTATGTTCAGTCTATGTTGGCACCAGTGATATTGGAGGTAGGATCAGTACTCCTTGGGAAGGCTTATTTGTCACAGTGAGTGGGCCTTAATCTTCCAAATGTCAGTATCACCTTCTTACCTGCTATGACTAGTTATAATAGCCCTAGACAAGTCCAGATGTCTTCAAGGAAGATTAAAAAAAAAAAAAAAAGCTTAAGAATCACTGGGCTACACCAAAAGGATTGTCAATGTCCAGATAGTTATTCCTGATCTATAAAAATACCAGCTATGGATGGTTCAGCCTAGTAACCTCTTGGGATCTCCTTTTCATGCTTCTCAGAGGTTGGCTTTCCAGATATGTACAGTTGAGTTGATGCCAGGGAGGGATCTTCATGCCTAGAGACTCCTGCATTTGCAGTAGTCATGAAGACAAACCTGATTCTTATTAACGTGAGAACCAAGGCATGGTTGGAGTTTGGAGTCATGTTGAGTCTCAAAGCTTGCATCATGGTTGGTTACCAACCAGCTAAGGTGAAGTGGAGAAGGGTATGCTGTAAAGAGTCTTCAAGTAGATTTTTAAAGGATTAGAGAACTATAATTTGAATAGCTTTTCTCATTCTTCAGCAAGTCCACTCTATTATTTTTTAAAAAGAGCTTCAAGCAAATCTGAATCTTTCCTAACACATTTATAATGCCTTCCAGAGCTGGTGTGATACATATTTGTGCTTTATAGCTAAATATGAAATGACCACGGCGTTACATCACTTCCTCAGTGCAGACTGCCTGCTACTGAAAGTGAAGTGACACTGTAGCAAGTCTTCATTAGGAACAGGGCTTCATAAACCCATACAAATTCAGTATGGTTTCATGGTGGCTGTGGATTCCACACCCAGCACTAGTTAATGAGAAAATAAAACAGAGATCAGCCTCCTCCTCTGAGATGTTTATGCAGGGCAGTCTGTGGCCTCATTAACAAACCAGTGCTACAGTGAGTCAGAAATACAAAATGGCAGGACAAACACCAAAAAGCCCTTCCTCTGGTTGGTGCTTTAAAAAGACAGTAATGACAGTGGCTTGTACTTTGTTAATAATGGATCCAACGTGTGTCAATATAGACAAGATTCCTTCAGTGGCCTTACCCAGTTACACCACATCATTCCATAGTTAGTGCACTTGAGCTTATATTTTCTGCTAGTGAGTGTAATTTTTAAGTGCAGAAAACAAAACGTGAATATAAACATCTCACAAACTCATGATAACATTGTGAGAGACTTTCAACATTTTAAAAATGGAATATTCAATTTTAATGACTACAACGATCATGTTCTCTCATCTCCTGAAAAATATTCTTTGACTGTTTCCTGTTTTGTATTACTCCTTTGTCTTGGGTACTTTCCTCTCGTTGGGGAGACAAAATACCTGAAGCCCAAAATTAAGGAAGGAAAAGCTTACTTAGCTCACAGTCTGTGGAGGTTTCAGTCCATACATGGCTGGCTCCAAGGCAGAGTGGCACATGGCAGAGGGCAGCAGTTCACCGTGGTGGAGGACAGCAAATCAGCAAGAGAAAAAGAGGGCAATGGAAGAGAAGAGCAAGCCTCTTTCCCTCCCTTGTATTGTAAGCAGGCTACTCCCACCCAGGGGGCATGTAGCATTCACATCATCTCCATGCCCTCCTCCTGCACAGGCTCAGGGTGATGCAAAGTAAGGACCCTGGCCTGCTGCTCAGCAACTCATTTAACTTTCTAAAGTTCTCACACTAACACAATGAATAGCATCTTAGAGCAGGAACGGCATGTCCTTTTCATCCCAGGATGTAAAACTGCTGAGTTACTTAGTTAAGCTTCTAGATTCCTCAAGTTGACACAATATATCAACCATAACATCCATGTTTACAGTACATAATATTTGCACTACTTGTGTGGAGTTGATATTTATACATGTCCTAAATTAATTCCTTTTTTTTCATTCCCTTCCCCTCTCCTCCTCTCCCTCTCTTTGTCCTCTCCCTCCCTTGATCCCCTTTCCATTTGAGAAAGATTTATCTCATTTCATATTATCTACTTTTGTCTTGCTCTTTATTTATAATTTTGATTTCTCATATAAGAGAAACCATGTGATATTTAAGCTTGTGTGTCACTTAACATCATTGTCCCAAGGTGCATTCATCTTCCTACAAATGACACCAATTTTTCCTTCTATATAGCAGAGTAGTACTCCATGCTGTGTAAACAACACATTTTCTTTATCCATTCATCTGTGGATGAACATATAGCCTGCTTCCAAGTTGTAGCTATTATGAGTTGTGCTGCTATAAAGATGGTTATGCATTGATCATTGTAACATGATGTCGTCAACATTTTTGCGAAGGTACCTCGATAGAGAATAGCTTGCTCTGATGGAATTTCTAAGCTTTTGATTTTTTTTTAGGAATCTCCATACTGATAATGGATGTTCATTTTATTTTTTAATTTATACTGAGCATTTTGTTTTGAGATAATGATAGGCATAGCTATAAGAAGAAATCCAGAGAGTGCTTGTGTATGTTTGACTCAGCTTCCTGTAGTTGTGTCTTTATAATCTTGATCAGGGATGTCCTAGAATCATGCATGCTGAAGGCTTAGTTCCCAACTTATGACTGCACTGAAAGATGAAAGAACACTTCAGAGGTGGGGCTTTGTAGGAAGAAGTTAGGTTGCTGGGGTGTGTTTTTGAGGAAGACCCTAGGACCCCAGTCCCTTCCTTTTTCTTTTTCTTGTGGCTGCTCTGGGGTGACTAGTTCTGCTCCACTAGACCTCTCTGCTGTGATGTTCTATGTCATAACAGGTCCCAAAGCAAAAGATCCAGATGACCATGAACAGAATCCTTTGTAACTAGAAGCCACAATGAAGTTACCTAGTAACCATGAGTGAGTTACTTTCCTCCTTTTAAGTTGATTCTCTTAGTTACTGTGTCATGGTGGTAACCAAAAGCTAACGAACACTACTACTGTGTATTTAATAAAACTTTACTACAACTTTGGAACTAGGATATCGATGTTGATATAATGAAGATATTGTACATATCTATCATCACAAAGACTTCTCATGTTGTCCAATTTCCTTTTCCCCCTGTAAGCTTAATCATTGGAAGCCACTTATGTGTCATTGATGTCATGGAAATATGCCATCCTAACATCTAGGATTGGCTTATTTCACTCAGCGCCATTATTTAGCTTCATCAACTTTTTGCATACATCAACAATTTATTATTGTTTTATTTCTGAAAGGCATTCCAACTTTATTAACTGTTCACCCACTGAAGAAAATCTTAGTTATTTTCAGTTCTTGATTATGGTGAATAAATCTGTTATATCATTTATGTATAGGGTGTGTGTGTGTGTGTGTGTGTGTGTAAAGCTTAATTTCTCTAGGAAAATTGGCAAGGAGGGATATTATTGGATTGGATGCTTGTTATTGTTTGTGTCTAGGTGTTCCCCCAGAAAGCCTCATGCGGTCATGGGGCGGGATTCTGGACCTTGTGATTGATCCATGGTCCAATGCTGGGATTATGGGTGTGAGTGCCACACCTGCCCTGCGGCAGGTAGCTTGCATACAGTATGAGGGAGGAAAGAGGCTTGCTCTTCCGGCTATTGCTCGTCCCTTTTGCTCTTGTCTCTTTTGCTGTTTTCCACCACCATGTACTGTTGTCCTGTGCCATGTGCCACTCTGCCTCAGAGCCAGCCAAGTATGGACTGAAACCTCCACAAACTGTGAGCTATATAAACCTTTCCTTCCTCAATTCTGGGCATCAGGTATTTAGTCTCAGCAATGAGAGAAAAGTAACCAAAACAATGCTATTTGTGTATTCAGTTACTTAGGAAACCTTCCAATTGTTTTCCAGAATGGCCGTACCATTTTGTACCTGTGGTGTGACTGTTAATCCTGATATGTCAACTTGACTGGGTAAAGATGGTCTAGGTGAGCAGCAAATCACACTGCTCCATGTGCAAGGATGGGACATGGAGGACTGGCCTCGATACTGTGTATGATCTTGGGCTCATTTTTCTGACACTGTTGCCTGCTCTGCTTCCCAGCTGCCATAAGCTAAGCAGCTTCATTCCTCCACACCCTTCTGCCATGATGTTTTAGCCTTGGATTCGGCTGACCATGCACTGACCTTCACTCTGAAATGCTGAATAACATTAACTGTTTCCCCCTATAGGTTGTTGGCACTGGGTATTGTGTCCAAGAAACAAGAAAACAAATAATTGCACCCAGCAACAATGTACAAGTCATTCAATTTCTCTGCTTCTCTGTTTTCATTTGGTAATTCCATTATCCCTCTTTGACTATTTGGATGGACTGGTAGTGATATCTGATTATTTTAACTTGCAATTCCCTAAGACCTAATAATGTTGAACATTTTTCCATGTGATCATTTTCCATCTGCATTTCTTCTTCAGTGAAATGCCTCTGTGTCTTCTCCTCATGCTCTAATTGGATGATTTGTTTTTTCATTGTTACAGTTTGAGGATTCTTTCTGTACTCTAGGTATGAGCTTATTGTCATACGTGTGGATTGAAAATATTTTTCTCACACTACAGTTTGTCTTTTCCTTTTCCTCACAGAATCTTTTGCAGAGCCAAACTTTCAAATGTGAGGAAGACCAATATGTCATTTCTTTTTCACAAATAATGCTTAGGGTGTCAGGATAAGTGCAACTTTATTTTCTTTTTGCTTACTTGTGTGTCTTTTTTTGTACTACACAGTTTCAGGGGAGCAATTTGTGTTCATTGAATACTCTTTTTTCTCTTCTAAAGATAAGGTGTTGTCTTCCCTGACCACTTTCAAGAGTTCCCTTTGTGTTTAATTTTCAGCAGTTTAATGAAGCTGTGACCTGGCACACATTTCTTGGGGTTTATCCTGTCTGGCGTGATTCTCCTGCTTGAATATGTTGGTTTAAGTCTCTTGCCAAATGTGGGGATTTTGCAGACACTATTTCTTTGAGCACTTTAGAATTTCCACTCTCTTTATCTTCTACTTCAGGGACTTTGCCAGCTTTTTAATCCCTAATTGGTAGTGAGTGCCCACAGCAGATGCACAAATGGGGATCCTGGTATTCCTTCTTGGCTAGGTCTGTGTGGATCTTCTACAGTATTTCTTCACAAAACATTTTTCTTCCCCACTTTCATGTTCTGAGTCATTTTCCAGAGACTTCTATTGATGTACTGACTTGCTATTTCATACGGATTTTGCTCAAGAACTTGAGAATCTCCAATGCAATTGATGAATGATTTTTCCTCTCATTGTGTAAGTCTACAATATACTTTAAAACATGAATGCAATTAAAACAGTTTGCACATTTTGTATCCTGGAGCAAATCTTTCTATTTATTCAATTTAATTACACTGCACCGTAAGGTTGAGATTTCCTATATAGGATTTATATATTTATTTGAGGTAATGTCTAGATATTTGCTGTTTTAATTGGCATTGGGATGGGCCCTTTTGGGGTGATATTTTAAAATTTGTGTGTGTTCAAACCGTTTTCTCTTAAAAATCATGTTTATTTTGTACGTTGCTCTTTTATTAAAATTTCCAACCACTAGTAGTAGTATTTCATCAGGATTCAATATATACTTAGTGTGTTCCTTGTATGTTTCTTACTTCTCCCAACAGATACCCAAATTTTAGCTACAAAGGAAATGAAGGCACACTTCAGAAAATGCCTGGTAAACAGCATTGCTCTGCATCCATAAATTTGGCAAATGCTGAATCTTAATTACCCACCTGTGGATCTACAATCCATCATATGCTGTTAGCGAAGTCTCTGAGAAGTCCCCCATTAAACAGTCGTGTTCAGTTCTATTCTATCTGGTATTTTTCCTTTGCAACTTACACATCTACAAAGCCCATGGAAAATATATAGATATCCTACATGAATTGTGCTTTGGTAGGCAGAGCCCTCACTTTCGTAAAACATGAAGAAATCTTACATAGTAGTATGCACAGAGTAAACTTCCCAGGAAAAGAATGAGCAATTACCCCAACAAACAAACATTGACCTTGAGAGGTCAATATACCATTGGCACTTATTAAATTAACAAAGCAAACCATCAATACCCAATGCTAACTTTGTTCCTGTTATTCAAAATATTGTTCTATGCTGAGATATAAATTCTATAAGTGGATACTAATCAGCACTCATTGGGTATTGCCCCTTGCCTAGCTTTCTGTTCTATGAGTAGCTCCCCATTGATCTGTCTGTTCCAGCAACTTAACAGGGAACTCACTGCCTCTCCCTGTCTTTCGTGTCTTTCCTCTCCTGTATTCTTATATTGTCCTGGTTGTATTGCTTTCTGAAGGCTTAGCAAAGAAGGTTTTTCTAGAGGTTGAAATACTTGCTGGTTGTCAAGATGAAAGTCTAGCTGCTCCCCAGCTGGGAGGAAACAGGTGAGTATATGTCATTTTCTACATACCAAATCCAAAGGAAGCATAGAAAGAAAGCTAGAGAGGTAAGCACATCAGCCAGTTAATTTCCTAATTGTGTGCTGATTGAAGGTGCATTCCACACCGTGTACTGAAATGGTGTGGTGCCCATTCCGAGTCTCAGGTGAATTTATGGTGACAGAGAAGGACACACTTTTTCTTCCTTCTTGGAAGACAACACCTCATAAGAAAGGGAAATATCCTTGACAGCCTTGACAGTTGATCCATAATCCATTCTCTAGGAAGATATTGAAACATGACAACAACAATTTAAATCAATTCAATTTACAACAGTGGATTACTTACTTATCCATTTACTTATTTTTTTATTGTCTTTTTGAGATATGGTTTTACTACACAGTTCAGGCTGGCCTCTAGCTCACTTTGTAGCCCAGGGTGGCCTCAAATTAGCAGTGATCCTCCTGCTTCAGCCTTCCAAGTGCTGGGATTACAGAACAGTGTCATCACAATAGGTTTAATAATATATTATAAGTAAAAATGAAACATCCAATAGTGCTCAAGAGCAACAAAATGTTTAAATTTTGATATAGTCAGTAGTTTTGTTATTATGCAGCTCAGAGTTAGATAAACTCGTTCTGTAAGGGACCAAATAGTGTCTGTTTGAGGCTTTTAATATTCTAAGCCATATGCATTCTTGGTCACAGTAACTTAATGCTATCCTTGTCATCTCCATGGTAGCCAGAATTAACATAAAGGAAGGGGAAGTACTCTCTTGCAAGAAAATGAAATTTATACAGATGAATGTGAATTTCATGTAATTTTATGTGTCATGAAAAATCTTTGTTAGTTTGATGAGCTTTTGACCATGGGCAGCACAAAAGCAGGAGGAGATTAACATTAGACCCCTGAAGTGTGATTTGTGGATCTCTAATATAAGTAATAAATCAAGTCTTCTGATACTATTTCTCATGGGAAAATGATCACAGCATAATACTGCATAAAAAAGAGTAGGGTCTAAGATTATTTTCAGTGTATGAAATGATTTGTAAAAATAAAGAAATACAAAAAGGACTTGAACTAAATACTCCCTCAATTTTTTTCTCAGTTGGGTGTCCTTTGAACAATTCTTCTTCCCTTTGCATTCATTTCTGTATTTGCTAAATGCTCTGTAATGCATACGTATCTTTATAGTGAGAAATAAGACTTCAAAAAGTGCTTTTCTTTAAAATAACACTTCCAAGCTGGTTCCTTTGCTTGCTATTTTAAGAATTCATTTTCCAAATTTTGAAAGTCATCTCTCTTATCTGTCATTTGTTTCCTTCTTCCAGGGATGTTTGGCATTTATTTTCAGAACAACTTTCTCCTCTTTGCTTACACACTCTTTTCCTTTTCCCTCCCTTTCTCCTGATCTACCTCAAGTATGACATATTTCAAAGCTCTATTTTGAGCTAACAGGAGAAAAAGATGTGAAACATATTTATGATATTAGACAGAAGGTAGGAAAGTATACTTGCTTCCAATGCCACTCAGTTAATTTTAAATGAAATGAGCCCTCAATATTTTGACTGCAATATTTTCAGTGGAAAACTGAGTTATGCAAAAGGTGATTAATGACTGATGTCTCTTAAGGCACACTGGATTCTCTGTACATCACTGGGCTAAGATTCCTGTATCCTAGGAACAAGGAGAGTGGCTTTCAGTAGTTTGTCTTAAGTTGCCAATATTCTCATATGGCTCATAGGTATCACATCGAGACAGCCCACGTTTCCAAGGAGAATTTTGCCCATATAATTTTCATTGCTCTGCAGACCAACTGCTATGAGAAGAACACCATGAGTCCATTTGGATGCACAACTCCTTTAAATTACAAGCGTACCCTCCTTTTCATTCTGCTCCCCTAAGAGAATGCCTGCTGGAATACCTTCTTACATTCAATCAGGGTACAGTTTAGGGTCAGACAGGTGAGCCTACTGTGATCAGAAATTGTCTAATCAAAGGGCCTATCAATGGATTTACTTGTCCAAGATTGACAGTATGCCTTCTTTCTGGTAGGCATCATTTTAAAGACCAGAAATCTCAATGTGGCTGCTCTATATGATCACAGCCTTTACTATAGTCCCAAATCAACTAATCAACCGGCAAAACCAGAGAAGGAATAATGCTGCCAGCAATATGCACCGAGGAGATGTTGCAGGAAGGGAAATAGCCCAAGCTTGAACGATTGTGCCAGAAATCGGAGAGTCAGAGACATCATAAACGAAGAAAGGGATCAAGAATCCTTTCTCGCTGGGGCCCAGGTAATGGCTGGATCATTTGTAGAATGCCCCTGACGAGAACCCATGCATTATCGACCTCCAACTAAAGACCACATGTCTTGTCTTTCCTGAGATGTGAGAGAGAGGTCACAAAATAAGAGAAAACAGGGCTCTCCAGGAATAAGATGAATTCTGCAGAGCTTACTTATGCCCCAAGCTTTGCTAAGTGTATTGCTTGTGGCATCTCACGGAGTTCACACCAATTAGAGGCACATTTCATTGTAGTGCACTTCGCTTTATTGCACTTTATAGATATTGCATTTTTCTACTAGTTTCACTTCTCCAGCACCTCAGATGATCTCCCATCCATGCACTAACCAGGACTGACCCTGGTTAGATTCTGAGATCAGATGAGATCAGGAACGTTCAGGGACCTCTGATGATCGTCAGCATCTTTTAGTTATTTGTTGCTTTGTAATTAAGATAAACATTCTTTTTAGCCATATACTGCTGCATACTTAATATACAACACTATAGTACAACCAAAACTTTTGGACACAAGATTATGTTATACATAATCTGAGCTGCTCTTCAACTCCCGGCATAAAGTGAATCACTAATCTCAGCTTCATTGCAAACATAGGTGAGACTACAGACTCACATCAATGCACCGATCTCCATAAATTTTATGTGCATTGAGATGCCAAATGTCCCATCCCTTGCTTTATTGAGGTTTTGGTTTTATTTCAGTGGTTTAGAACTAAGTCCACAAGATGTCTGAGGCATGCCTGTGTATGGGTTAGTATTGGCTTAGCAGGTCCTTGAAATGAGGGAACTGAGTCCTAAAAAGAAAAATCAGCTTAACCTCCATCACATGATCACATGAGCCGTGGTGGAAAATTATGGTGCATGTTTAAATTTATAAAAATGTATTAGAGTAAAAGACACATTGTCATCAATCCTCCTCAAAACCTTCTCCTGTGTTTTCAGCAGCCTTATTATTATTCTTGCCACTTTCTGAAGGTGCTCTGGAAGTCCTCTTTCCTGAGCGTCTTCTGTTGCACTGTTGTGCCTGCTTTGATGTTCTGAGTTGATTGAAAATATTTCTACTTCATGGTTGTTTTGCCTTTGGGGAAGAGCCAGAAGTTTGCTTGGTGAATATGATGGATGAGGATACAGCATCACGTGCTTACAAGCCTGCCTTTCCATTGGATGGCACTCAACAACAGCATTGGCCGTATTTATATTCACACCTTTGAAAGACACTTAAACTTAATTGTCACCTTGATTGGTGTGAAAGTCACCTATGGCGTTAGCATGGCACACTTTTGGGTGTGTCTGGAAGACATGACATCTTGACCTTGGGGACTACATCTGGTTGCTGGTCCATTCCTCTGTGATACTATTTTTCTTCTTAGCTTCCTGGACTCCATGAACTAAGCACCTATGCTCCACCATCTCTTTCCACCATGATGTGCTTGCCTTGAAGCCAGCCAACTATGGACTGAACCTCCTGAACCCATAACACATAATAAATCTCTCCTCTTTTAACTTGTGGGTGTCAGGTGACTGTAAAGAACAGTTATACAGTGCCTGAATGACAAGTGCGAGGTTGTGAGTTTGATTCCCGGTACAGGAGAAAAACAAAACAAAAAAAAAAAAAAAAAAGAAAAAAGAACAGTTATTCACTGAACAATGTCAAAAGATAGAAAGCAAAACAATTTTGTGTGTTTTCTCCTTAAAGTAATGATAAATGTTTGAAGATACAGGTATATCTCACCCAATCACACAGAATTTACTTGTATGCAAACATCGTATGGTACCCTATTAATATGTATAATTAATATGTCTTTAAGTATGAGACAAATAAATTTAGTTGAAAAGGAAGTAAATCTATGAAAACAGAGGAATATACTTTTTTGTATGAATGAATGTTCTTTCCTCAAGGGAAAATTCTCCTGGACTTTGGACAAAGGGACTGATTTGTAACCTGTGGTTTTGCAGAAAGGCTCTTTTGTAACTTTGGATGTTCAATTCAGAAATCAACATGATCCCATGCTTGCGTTATTGGAAAACATCTTCCAGAATCAGATGAGACAGTACTTGCATATGCCACAACTTGCACATGAATCTCATCCTGAATCTTACCATGAGGGAGATTTACAGGACATTGTCTCGCTTTAAGAAAACTGGACAGGCTTGCACCTACCTTGCTCAAGGACTGAGCCTGCCCCTTCAAGACAGCATCATACACAGGTCTATAAAACCATAGTGGTCTGGAGTTGAATGGAGTCTCCGGTACTGAGGGGAAAGACAATTAAATCCTGACATTCAGCCGAGAGACAGGCTGACAGATGGGAGTGGAATAAACTGACTCTCAGCTGATAAAAGAAGGGCAGCTGAACAAATTTCAGAGCTCTCCTTTAATACATCCAAGTTAATTGGCTTGGGGTTGGTCTTATACGTGTTCTCCCGGGCACACTGGCTTAGAAATGTCACATTGCTTTGCACTTGAATTTCCCAACCTCCAGTCATTCAACTAAAAAAAAAAAATCCCTCAATGAATAATAGATTGATAAAAAAAATCAGCTTCTTTACGGAGTCAGAAAGAGGGAAACTTCTCTCAACATGGCATTGTGATCTCTGCCACCTGCTTCTGAACTGTGGTGACTGTGGACATCAAGGGCATGCATGCTACTCAGCAAGGACTGTTGTATGTTACCATGGCAAAACAAGAAGGTTCCACAATGTCACCGAGCTTTTTGCCAGCAGTATTGCAAACAAACAAGTTAAGGCCAGTGTTGATATTTATTTACTTATTGATTTAGCCAATGCAATTCCTATGAGTACGGTGCATATTTAGCCCTCTGAGAGTTGAGGAAAGTTTCCTAAAACATATGACAACATAGAAAGCAAAGGAAAAAATTCCTGCAGGCTGAAGGATCAGCACATTCTCTGCCAGTAGTTACTAGTGAGAGGTGATTTCTTTCTCCCAAGGGACATTTATCAATATCTACAGTCCTTTCTGCTTGTGACACTAAGTAGACAAGAAGAAGCTACAGAGATTTGGTGGGTGGAGGTCAAGGATTCTGTTACACAACTTATAACACACACGACACTTCCTTTCAACCAACCATGACCTGATCCCAAATGTCATGACTGCTGAAATTGAAGTGCCCTTCTCAATGCACAGAGAAATGTTTCACAAGAACAAACTCTATGAAACTTGACCTGTTAGAATAAGTTCCCTGGGAATTCACAGTATCATGGGTGAAAAACAAAAGAATTGTCTGGGGGAAAAACAACAGTAAGAAGAAAACAAACGAAAAATTATAGGGAAATATAGCACTCACAACAACTCTAGCTAGAATTTGTGGGAACATATTTTTGGATTTCCATTCCCATGGGAATCATAGGGTATTGAAGAGTTAAAGAAGCCAGTTGTCTCAGTCACTTTTCTGGTCACTGGGTCAGTACTCTCCATGCCCACAAATTACAGGAGGAGAGGTTAATTTTGGTGCATGGTTGAAGTCCTTCACTGGCTGGCTCTAAGGTAGAAACAGGATGGCAGAGAGGGCATGGGAGAAGGGAAACCTACTACTTCCTGGCAGCCAAGAAGCACTTCCGGGTCACACGCCCAGGGATCCACCCACTCTCACCTGTGTTGTTAGTAGTCCCCTCTTACTAATAGCACATTCAGCTATGAATTCATCCCTGGATGGATCCAGTGATAAGTATAGCACCCCTGTGAGCCAATCAACTTAAAAAAGCCCAAGATCTGAACACATGAACCCTCAGGGGACATTCTAGATCTAAATCATAATGCCAACTGATTACTTGGGATCCAGTTAGACAATGTGTTTCTAAAGTTACTCTGTGCAGTCTGGTAGGATGTGCTGTCAGATACTATGTCTAAGTATGGAATACAAGCCAAGAGCAGGGCTCACATCAATTGTCATCTGTCCTCTGATTAGCAGCTCTGAACACCTTTGGGCAGTCCAATCAACATTGCTGCTTCCATCTCTCTATCTGGAACGTGTCCCTGACTTGGAAACAGCTGCCGACTCTGATCAGAGGTCTACAGCATGGCTTTTCTGCAGCATTTTCTTCACTGGGGCAGTGACTGTCTCACCCAGCTGGATTCTGTATTTCATCACGCCTTTGTTATCGTTCCCCTGCCTGCCTTGTAGGGGAACTTAACAAGGAACAACAGCAGTTATTTCACTGCCATTTCACTCAGTGCTTGTCTGACTCAGACCTGGTTGTTTCCTGAGGGCTCAGCTTTAGTACAGGTTGGTGAGGACATATTCCTAGACTCTTTGAACAGTTCCTCCTTGGTTCTAGTAGTACCGAGGAGAAACACAGTAAAAAATCTATGACATTTGTAAACATCATATTTTCTCCCTAGGGTAAGAGCCTGAAGGAGTAAATAAAACCCCAAATATACAATAGATAATATGGAAGGGAAAGAAATTGCTCAAAAGAAGGAACAACTTGGATGAGGGGAAGAAGAAAAAGAAAGAAAGAAGGAAGGCATATATAAGTACTTACAAGGAAAGCTGGGATAACTGTACTGCTGATGTCTGGTGGTTTATTGAAAGGAACATTTAATGCTCTTTTTTTTATTTTGACCAAGTTTGCATGCTTATATCTGGTAATCTAAGAACTGCTCTGAAGACAAAAATATGCAATATAACAACTTTTGGTGAATTCCTACCGTCTTATATAGTGAAACTCTGTATCACCTCTAATGTTTTTTTAATTATTATTTTTTATTCTTTTTAATGATTTGATGAATCTTGCATTCCTACACCTGGTAATCTGAGCAACTTTGTTGAAGATAACAATATGTAATATAACAACCACTGTTAATTCCTATCATTTTGTTCTGAAACCCTGTATCATTTTTAATGTTTTTCTTTGTTTTGTTTTTTGTCTGTGATGTTGGTATTTTGCTATTATTCTTTTTAGCTATTCTCTTTAAAATAAAAAAAAAAAGAAAATGAAAAAAAATCTATGGCAGTTCTCTATCATAACCACATCACACAGCATCACCTTGTTTATATCAAGAATGCTTTGTTAATTCTTTGCTACCCAAGCAAAGGATGAGCTTATTTTCAGCAATTAACTGCATTTTGATTATTTTTTGATCAAAGTAATTTGAGAATTTTTTTAATAGTAAGTTTTTCTCTAAGAAGTTACTGCATAGTTTCTGCTATTGGACAAGGTTTTTTTCAACATAGTTGGTGTGAGATGTGTCTCTTAGTAAATCAGAAATAGAGAAAATTACTCTCAATGATCCATAAAGCGATGGTCTGAGCACATAAAAATGGGGTCCATCTTTGGAACTGACAGCATCTTGCACAAGTGACACAACTCAGTGATTGCTGCATTTGGTCTCCTTGGAGAAATATTATATTAACTTGAAAACTTGTGCACAGATTTCACTGCAAAGATGACACTATCAACTTCTTTGAAACGGGATCTCAGCACCAGCATTTTAAACTTAGTGCCTCATGCAACCTAACAATTTTAATTTTGGCCTTTGCAAACATATATGAATCAGCGTTCATTATTTTCCTATTCAGTGACATCCACCCAATTTTTAAACCAGACTAATTGGTTTTTGCTATTGAGTTGAGTTCATTATATGTTAAACTGTTGTCAGATATACAGTTTACAACTGGTTTTCTCCTGTTACGTTTCTCTTTATTTTGTTAATTCTCTTCCTTGTTGTACAGAAAATTTTAGTTTGACACTACACCATCAGGCGTTCTTTTTTAACCATTGCAGCCTGTGTTTTAAAGTTCTCACTCAGAAAATCATTGTCATGGACCTTTAATGAGTAAAGGGCCTAGAAGGATATTTCTCAAAAAAGATATAGGTGCATGCAAAAAAAATGATCGGCATCACTAATCATTAAGAAAATGAAAATCAAATCTTCACGAGGTTCTAACTTCTTTCTAATTATAATGGCTGTCATCAAAACAAGGACAAACAACAGCAAGGACTACGGATGATGTGCAAGAAAGGTGAACCATGTACCTTGCTGGTAGAAATGAAAATTATTACAGCAATGATGGAAAAAGAGAAGAGCGGCTTCTCAAAAAATTAAAAATAGAACCAACCCCATGACCAGAATCCCACTTCTGCATATGTATCCAAAGAAACTGAAATCTTCAAATTGAAGAGACACCAGCACTCCTATGTCCTCAGCACTACTCACAAGAGCTAAGCTATAGAAACAGCCTCACTGTCTACCAGGGGGTAAATGCTGATAAAGTAGGTGGTGTCACTAACACAGAGTGTATAAAATGTACAGATGATAGTCAACAGTATGTATTTATATTTCTATAACACACAACTTATTAAATACATTATATAGAGCTATAATTGTTTCTGAGTATTATGTGATAATTTACAAAAACATTTTAAGGTCATATGATTTTACTTTCTAATATTTCATAATACCAAACAATTTTTATACATAGTTTTTACAGAATTGGTATCCTTTATAATGTATGATATGAGTCATATAAATTATAAGAAACTGGGCATGGTGATGCCCACTTGTAATACCAGCACTCAGGAGGCTGAGGCAGGAAGATCATTACAAGTTCAAGACCAGCCTGGGCTACAAAGTGAGCTCAAGGCCAGCCTGAAGTGCATAGCAAGACCCTGTCTCAAATGGACAAAAAAAAATGTTATAAGAAACATATTCAATTTCCGAAAGAGTTAAAGTCGTCGTACTACACAGATGCATGTATATCCATGTTTACTGCAGCATAATGCAAAGTAGCTAAATCTTGGAAATGACCCATAAGCTCATTGTCCTACTTAATTTTCTTCTTGCTGAGACAAAATACCCAACACTTGAAGTTAGAAGAGGAAAGGTTTATTGTAGCTCAGAGTTGAAGAGGTTTCAGTTCATAGTCGCTGGCCCTATGGCAGGGTAGCATGGCAGAGGGGAAACAGCTCATGGCAAGCAGAAGGCAATCAAGCAGCAAAGTCGCAAAGGAGAAGCAAGTGACCAGCAGGAAGTGACAGCAGCAATGCTCTTTCTTTCCCTTATATTCTATCCAGGCTACCTCAGGGCAGGTAACACTCACACCCGGGATGTGGAGCCCTTAAACTTAGCATCGCACTGTGAATCAATTCCAGCATCACATCCCTAATCTCAGCATCACACATTCTAGATCCAGCCATCTCCAGGAAAACCCTACCTATGACCACACGAGGCTTTGGGACGACATCTAGATACAAGCCGTTACACCCACTAACACATGAGAGGACGTGCATTCATAGGGGAATGGATGCAATTTGCTTTGAGATTGCTGTCTAACTCCTCTGTGTGACATCTAACTATTGTGGCAATTTATTGGATAAAAATAGAGCAATGGCTAGATGTATGGAAGAATCCCAGCCTAGAGATTTGGGGTTACCATCTTTTGAAGGATCAGGAATAGGAAGGATATTGAGACAGTTTGGGAATTGAGCAAAGACAATCCATTGGGGGTTGGGAAACCAGGGATGTATGCTGCTTCAATAAAGAGAGGAGAATTTGGACTGAGGTGGTGTTGAAATGCTTCCCAGAGAGATAAGGATGGATGAAGATTTATAAGACCCTCTGGGGGTGGCAATGCAATGAACTACAGATCATCCCACTTGTGATGCTGATGGAAAGAAACAAAAGGTGGATCTGGGGAAGACAAGCCCCGCAGAGCTTATAAGATGTTCCAGGGTTGCTGCAACATAATTCTTACTTTCAGACCCCCAGCGAGGCTACAGAATCACCAATCAGTCTTTGGAGTAAGTGCTCAGCTAAATTTCTACCACCATAAAAGACATCTCGCATAATTTATAGGGTTTCTGTGATTAAAATATCATTCATACAAATACGGGGCTTTCTGAAGTGAGAAATGATAAAGAACAGTCATATAAGCCTGACTGAGAATGAATTTTACACTTTTGGCATGTTTGGAAGCAGGGCACAACTTGTGTGTCTATCTAGAAAAGTGACTCCAAGGTATTTAATGAGATAGATGCTCCTTGCCTGATAGGAGTTGGGCTGTATGCTATCTTATTTCTTTTTCTTTTGCTTCTTTTCTTTTCCTTCCTTTTTTTCTCTTCAAAAGAAATGCCCTATGTCTTCACTGCTCAAGGACTGATGGTCAGACTGTTTATGAAACAGATTCATGAGCTATTTGCCTGAAGTAGGAAATTATGAAAATATGATTGTGGACCTGACTGTCCTTTCATCTCTAACCACTGTGATTTCTCTATTGAAAATTAGAGATTTCACAAAGAGCTTTGCCAAGCAAGGTCCAGAAGCAAATCCACCCCTGGAAATGGTGGCGAAACACCAAGAGTGGCTCCTGATATTTGTCCTTCATGCAGTGTGTTAAAGAATTCTTTCTGGGGGTATTTAGTCTACCGTGGAATTGTAATTGCCGTTATGAAGTCAAAATTATCTGGATATTGCCAACTGTACTAAGTTCTCAGATGCTGTCTCTCTTTCCTTTCCAGGTCTTCCTGTTGAAGTTGTTACTGAATAAATTCCTGAACTACCAGCTAGGGCTAGTACTGTGCACCTGTAATCTGAGCATTCTGAGAGGCTGAAACAGGAGAGTCTCAAGTTCCCAGGCTAAAGAACTTAGTGACTTAACAAGACCCTGTCTTAAAACAGAAATAATAAGAACAAAAACAAATAAGAAAAATAAATAATAAAACAAAAACAATAAGAACAAAAACAAAAAGAACAAAAATTAAAAGAAAAAAAATAAAAAGAAAGTTTTAGGGATGTAGAAATCTAGATTCCCTCCCTAGTACCACATGAAAGAAAATTACTAAATAACTAGATATAAACAAGCTTCTGCATGAATCTTTTAGCACATTTTGTAGCTGAAATTAAAGCTTTCTCAAATGGTTTCTTTGAGTGAAACACAAAACGCAAGAAAGAATCCAGAAGTCAAAATTTCCAACACAAAACTCCAGCTGCCTGAAGTCCGCCAGTCAGCAGCAAGCATTCAGCCCTTAATAAAAGGAAAAGATTTAGCAATAAGAAGGCATCTCAGGGAAACAACAGTGATTGTGGCCATGAGAGTTGACTATCTTTGCTTGGCAGTGGTGCTTGTAGGGGTGAGACCACACACACACACACACACACACACACACACACACTCACAAACCAATGGCACAAATCAATAGTCACAAATCAATATAGTAAAATAAAGTGCCTAAGTTCTGAGGAGACAAGCCAGGACTGTACAAAGCCCCCAGGAGGCTATGGTCCTTTAAGACAGTATTCAAACTGATGAAGTCATTCTTTACAGACTTTGCATGTTTGGAATACTGACCTAGACTTCTGAATGAGAATTGGTGTCCCCTTGGCAAACTCACTGGCCAAAATTCCCCACCCCTATCTCTTTGACAAGGTCGAACTTTTTGACAGCAGGAGGCTGAATAACATACATTTCCCAGCAATATCACACAGCTCCGGGGTGTATTCTTATACGACAGAATACATTCCACTTGACTTATTTTATACTGGACTCTGAGGTATGGGAGATCTGCCTTGTTGCCAGTCAATGGACATTTTGTAAATCGAATCTTACGCCCTGGGGTAAAAATCCTTGCAGGAAAGGGAAACAAATTAACACCCTTCATCTCTGTGGTCTGTGGCTAGATCTTAGAGTGCAATTTCATGGTCCACAGTCGTGTGAGAGACAGCAGTGTTACAGGTGATGTTACCGATGTGATGTGTTCATTTCTTAGGGAGGCAGGAAACGGATTCCTTAAGTGGCTTGTTAGACAAAGGAAAATTCCAGTTGCAGAAATAGCTGATACAAAGACTACAGTAATTCTCACTTCCTAAGCAAAGATGTTAGGGGAACAAAATATTGTACATGCAGCTAACGTTCCACAGCTGTGTGAAACTGATTGTGTCAAAATTTATTTTCATCTTTGGAAGTTCCAATGGCCAAGCATTTATTGAGTGTCTATAGGGGAAGTGGTCATTGTTTCTTATCTCTGCAAAATGTCTTCTGTCCACTCATCATGCAATGCAATTTAATTGGGGTCCCATCCGGACTTAACACAACCCATTCACCACATTGATACCATAATCTTTATTTGCTCGTCAGATCACTAGGTCGTATTCATTGTACATCAACCTAACCATAAATCCTCTATGTTACTATTAGTAGGCACAGCTATCAGTGAAAATGGATGTCCCTGTTGCTATCTGAGCCCCAAAATTAACTGGTGGTGTGGACAACTGTGATTGTGCTGGCCAATAAGTCCTCCCTCTCATTTCTCAAGGTGGCTTTTGCCAATGTACACCCATTTTTCTCAAGTCTGTGCCTCAGTGCCTCACCCTAAGCACACCATCTTTCTTTCCATGCCGAGAGAAAATAGACGTTATCAGGACTAACCCTCCTTGGTTTTCACATCTCCTGCAAAAATAATCTATACTTTTAGACTTTCTTCCTTCGAATTTTTGGGGAACTTAGGACCAGAGATAAGCATCCCCCATCTGCACCGTAAATTCTCTCCTATCGCATGATGATCTTCATCATTCATCTCTCTCTTTTTTATCAGCAAATTCTGAAAGAGTGTCACATCTATGGAAAAATGATTTCTCCCCTCCTCTCAATGTTCCAGCCAAGTGTCATCAATCTGTATGATTCCAATTTTAACGCATGCATTGCCCTGCGAACATTCACAGAACTGCCCCCGTGTACTGTCACAACTTTTTTTAAAATTTCCTGATCCTGAAGGCATGAACATCTGTGCTCAGAATAAGTATTCATCAGAAGTGCATATCTTCAAGGTTACTACTCAATGACCTTCCAACCTGGACCTGCATTATTTCCTTTAGACCTGATTCCATTTGGTCACTGTGCATATACCAATACTGAACAAAAGGAAGGTTCTTTTAAATATAACTTCATTGTACTTATAGCAGTTCTCATCGATGCATATTAATTATATGTACTCACCAGATTCAGTGTGGTATTTCTAAACACATACAGTGTGCATGGGTTAAATCCGACTTTTTGTGTAGCCTTCCTCTTCCTTGCTAATCACTGTTTTACTTTCTGGTCAATTTTTTCTTTTAGTTTTCACATATACGAAAGAACATGAAGTACTCATCTTCCTATTTCTGCTGTGTTTTGTATAATGTCGAATACTCTGGTTTTATCCATTTCACTGAAAATGACAAGATTTTTTTTCTTCATAGATCAATAATATTCATATTTATGAATATTTTTGAATATTCATATTTATTCATATTTATCAATATGAATATCCGTTCTAATCCATTTTTACTGAGTAACATTCATATATATATTAACCCATTTTCTGTTGATAGGCACCTTGGATGATTGTGTATTTCAGCCATTGTTAATAGCACCATAATAAACATGCATATGCAGATGTCTCTTTTATATTCTGACTTCATTTCCTTTCATATATACATAGGATAGGGATAACTGAATTCTATGGGAGATTATTTTTAGTTATTTAAGAAACTTCCAAACTCTTTTCCACAGTAGCTTTTGTAATTTACATTCCTACCAAGAGAGAGGAGTCTCTTTTCTCCATTTCCTTACCAGCATTTGTTGCTGTTGTTGTTGTTATTATTATTATTATCAATATTAATGCAATAGCCAAACTGAGAGGAGATGGTATTTCACTGTTGTTTGAATTTACATTTCCCCTATAGCTTTTGATAGTGAGCATTTTAAAACATATTTTCTGGCATTTTAAAACATATTTTCAGGTATTTCTTCTTTAAAAAAAATCTCATGTAGATGCACAAGTTCCACACAAGGAATGCAAACATTATATTTTGCAAACATGTAAAGAAAAATTGAGAGAAGGAAACGACGAGATGGATGGGAGAGGAAAGAAGGATGGGAAATAGGAAGAAAAACAGGAGTGAAGATGTGTTATATAAATGTACTAATTCCGCACAAGTAATGTAAACATGCATTTCAAACATGTATCAATCAAAAATTAAAAAGTTGTCAGTTGAGATCATTTATACCTTTCAATTGGATTACTTTCTACTTTCAATTCTTTTGAATTTTCTACTTATCCTGGATATTGATTCTTGCGTTTTTTGTGTTTTTAATAAGTTGCTTTTACTTTTTCTTTAAGGAGCTAAACATTTTCAACTAAATCTCAGTTGTTTGGCTGAAGGGGCAATTTAGAATGGTAAGAGATGCTGAACAATGACTGTATTCAGTGGTGTTTTCCACCACAATGCATTTGAGAAATGGCCCTGTAGGACGTGACTGATTCGGGGTGTAGTGGTGATTTCATGAAGGACAATATGGCCATGGTTTTGCATTAGGAGTTTGCATTAAACCCTCATATGGTTGGTCATACAAGAAGATTATATCAATTTGAAGAATTATTCCAGTCCAAAACCTGACGCTTCTGTGCTTCTGAGAACAACTGGAAGTGAATCTGGTCAAGCTGTGGTTAGCTCGGGCTCCTGGTGTGAACACATATTTGCATAAATCCTGCCAGGAGCATGACGCCTGAGGCGGATGTTTACTCTGAAATCAAGATGACAGAATATGTGAAGATTTCTGGTATCAAGTAGGTGATTCAATACAGATAGACAACTTGTCAGAAAACAGAGGCAGAATTATTGTTCTCCAAGGTCTTTTCTCTTCTCCTTTGGTGTGGTACACTGAAGGACGTGTAATAACTTTGGATGACTTTCTTAGGCTATCTTTACACACATTTATTTCTCTTATATTTTCTGCTGCTAGTTCTGCAGACTTCAAGATGTGAGTCTAAAAATAAAAACGCATGAAGATTCTATCACTACTATTCTTTTATTTAAAGCTCTGGACAATTACTGAGGAGAAATAAAAAACCCTGGGGGGATGAAAAATAGAGATTAGAAAAATTGAATAAGAATGTCATTATGTACAATACATCATTTGGTATGTGGTGCTTTGCGATTTTTGAATTTTAATAACGAGTCGCAGAATAGTTAGGATTCTTACGGAGTATTATGATCCTGTAAAATTATTCCCACCAGGGCATTTTCTTAAATGCCTTGAAGATTAAATTGATATTTAAATATACCTTTCTAAAGCAGACATTATTTCCTGCAATTCTAGAAAAATGATTATGATTGTCTAATTAACATTGCCTGATGACCACTCTGCTTACTGGTAATTGGCAAATTCTCTGGAATGAAGCAAGCAGTTAATTGCACAACAGCAGAGTAACGAATATTTGTATATAAAGCATTTTTAAATTTTAACAAGGGTCTGGTGCATACATCTGTCCTGGAAAAGGTCAAGGCACATCATATTATAGCATTGTGCCTTTTGAAAATAATGAAAAAAAATGGGTAGCGCATTTTCTTATTTCATAACTCAACAGGACAAATTCAAAAGAAGATATTGAGCAATATGGAATCTAAAGAAGGAAACTATCTCATGGCTGTCCTTCTTTCATTTGTTTATCCATTCTCACATTATGAAAGAAACTTTTGTATTGACTACAATACTTTGACAAAGACTGATAAATAAGATATAAACTCCAGGTTCTTTCCCCGAGTCCTCAAAGGGGAGACAGAAGAAAAATATGCCCCCTCCCCACACATGTGCAAAATAAGAGAATCCCAGAGTGACAGTTCATCATCTTCATAAACATCATACTTGAGTCTGGGTGAAGTCAGAGTTAGAGATATCTTAGAATAATGTCTTCAGAGATGGCTCACTCTATCTTTTGGAGGTACAGTATCCCTCAGAGCTCTGTATGTGGAAATAATGAGATCCTGTCCATTTTTACAGACCCAATCAGTCTCCTTTGCTTCCTAGCCATGAAGGGAATAGCTTGGTTCCACCATAACATTCCGTTAAAGCACAGGCCAGGTACAAAAAGAACAAGCCTAAAACTGTCAAGAACTGGAACCTCTAAAACTGAGCTAAAATAACTCTTGACTCTTTATAAATTGATCATCTCAGGTGTGCGTTACAGTCCTGGCAAGCTGACCACACAGAATGAAAGGTATGTATCAGAAAGTGCATTTTGCTGGCCATGTAAATTCTGCAGTTGCAGTCAGAGGGAGCTGGTGAAGAGTGAATCTGCCCCTTGTTACAAATGGCTCTGAGGAGGGGCTGGGGATTTAGCTCAGCGGCATAGCGCCTGCCTGGCAAGCACAAGGTCGTGAGTTCGATTCCTGGTACCGGAAAAAAAACCCAAAAAACAAACAAACAAAAAAAACAAATGGCTCTGAGGAGCTAATTGACTTAGAATACTGACATGGGGCTGTCAGCTCCTCTTTCCAGATTTAAAATATTCAAATTCACTACTAAAATTGCCTCCTAAGATCAATGCTCTTTGCCTATTTGCATACTTTAGACTATGGAAACTTCACCCAGTTCCTTTGAGCTATTTGAAAGCTATGTAGAAACAGTTCATTGACTCTCTGACCTAGCTTATGGAAAACAAATAGGGGCTCCACCCTAAATAACATTTGGAAGATTGTGGCTTTGCTGAATCCAGCAACAGCAAAGACTGGACATCCTGAGGAAGGAACTTAATGTTGATAGGTATGACTGGCAACAGTCATCAAACTATGGAACTAACAAGATGTTGATTGATTGATCGATTGAAGTACTGGGGATTTAACCAAGGGATGTCTCATTAAGCTTCATCCCCAGCCCATTTTTATTTCTTTCTTTTATCATTATTATTATTATGAGATAGGGTTTTTGTTAACTTGCTCAGTCTGAGCTCAAATTTGAGAGCCTCCTGTCTCATCCCCCCAGAGTGGTGAGATATTAAAACAGGAAATACATTTTATAACACACACGCACAAATATTATATGCAAGTCAAATTTCAATATTCATACAGAGCCATGTGGATTGCTTGTGTACCACTTTAAGTGGGTTGTGCAACATTCATACCAGAATGGTGGAGTTGGCTGCAACAATAATCTTTATGACCTGAGACTTAGCCAATGAGTACCACTGTAACAGAGTATCTGAGCCTAGGTAATTAAGAAAGCACATAGTTTTATTTTCTGGGAGTTCTGAAGGCTGAGAAGTTATTCCCTTTAATGGTTTGAGGAATCTTTCATTTTTACATCGGGTAATATGAGCAATGTAGTTGAGGATAACAATATGTTATGTAACAACCACTGTTGATTCTTATTATTGTGTCTTGAGACCCTATATCACTTTGAATGTTCTTGCTCTGATTTGTTTATGTTCATGACACTGGCATGCTGCTACTTTTCTATTTTTTTTGTTTGTTTATCATTAACTACTCTCTTTAAAATAATAAAAAAAGAGCAAGACACTGTAGCTTTTCTGGCACAAGTGTCAACCTCTTGAAAAAAAGAGCACTGTATCCCCACATGGTGGAGGGACAAGGAGAGGAAGCAGAACATTGCACGAAAGGTCTCAGTTCCTTTCATGAAGAACCAGCTTTTATCTCATCTCCTTTAACACTTCCACCTCTTAACACTATCATCCTGGCCACACTTGAGTGTTGGAGTGGAACTATACAGACGATGGATTTCTGCAGACACTTGAACATTCCCTCTGTGACTATTTGCAGAAAAAGTTGGGGACACCCAGACTTAATCAACACAGACAGAGCTGAATGGGAGGAAATGTCTGGAGATAGAGGACACAGAAGACTGGAGGGTTCTTTATACTAAAAACTTGGATTTTATTCTGTAGCAATTGAAAGATGGTGAAATCTTCTCAGCAGGGAGACAAGTGCCCTTGACAAAACATGCATTTTAGGAAGCTTATTTCAGTGGCAGTGTGAAGAACTCAGGAAGAAAAGCTGGAGAAAACCGGGAAGCTGTTAGCATAATCCCAGTTGGAGGGAAAGTGAGTCGGAGTCCAGGCAGTGATAGAAGCAGGTGGTGTGTGGAAAGAGAAAGGAAGACTGGGAAAGAGTGTGGAATCACCTCAGAATAATTGCTTATATTAGCCAGTGGCAGCAGCATCTGCCAATTATCTGGGTTAGCTTGAAGGCTGCCTGGCTATTGTATCACAAGAGGACAGGAGCCAGTCTCATCTGAATAAATACTACAGAAGACTCAAGTCATGGTCACCCCCTTCAAATGAGCAGGACAAGTCAAAGGTAACAGAGTATTATTATCTTAGAAGCAGCCTCAAAGACAGGTAAGCAGCAGGTAGACAAATAGCCCAGGTTTCCACCCATCAAGTAGAATAATTCTCAATGAGGTGTGGTCTGTGTTGTTTCTGAGAGTTCCCAAATCACACTGAGCTCCTGGCTACAGCTCTTGGTCATTTTCTCGATTGTACTCTACTTCCCATGCATTTTTGGTCTTTACTCATAAAGCAAACCCTTGACATTGAAACTCTTGTCATAAAATTTGCTTCTGAGCAAACTTGACTTTAGACTTACAGTGTGTTCTAATTTATAATTGGCAATGGTACTATAAATAATTCAATATGGTCTGTGCATAGCAGTTTGATCTAAAATTCCCCCTGGCTGTGGCTTGTATCTAGAAGTCTCCCCAAATCCTCATGATATCATAGGTGGCAATTTTCAGAAGTGGCTGGATCTAGGGTGTGTGAACATGGATTAAGGGTGTGTGATATAGGGTTTGGTGCCATAATTGGATTAGCGTAGTTCTGGGTGTGAATGAATGGTTATACAGAAAAGGGAAGGTCTATATTGGGTGTGGGTAGCACAACCCAAAAAGCTTGCAGCTTGTTTGAAGTATAAAGGGATAGGAAGAAGGCAGACTAGTTGCTTGATATCTTATTCCTTGCCCTGCCAGGGACTATTTCTCCTTTGCAATGCTCCTCTGCCAGGTTCCCTTCTCTTGGAGCCAGCCATTTAGGGACTGAAATCTTTAGAAACTGTGAGGAAAAATAAACCTTTCACACTTTAACTTTGTATTGGGTTAATAATATCCCCTAGTTATTGTGGGCTGATGAGGTCTGCAGTCTCCTGAATGAGTGTACAGTGAAAGCTAAATGAAAAGAGTCAAATGAAATAATTTCAGGGCTCCAGAAGGGTCAAAGCCCTCTCACAGAATTCAAGATTCTCTTAGGGCTAACACCAAGACCTTCTCTGGGTGGCCTGTATTTACTTAGTTATCAGAAGGGAGGGGAGTACTCAAGAAGGGCGGAATCACTCAAGGACTTCTTTTAGTAAAGTATTAAGTTAATCCACCCAGGAGTGAGATACCTGTGGCTACAGTATTTATCCAGTTGAGATCTGACCCAGGTGTCCTTGGCTGTGACCTTGTCTTGTCCTTTGAGGCTTTCCAGCTTCATCATCACTATAGGTTTTAGTAGACATTAGTGACTCACAGAGGTTCACTTACTATGAGTCCATCATTTCCAGATAAGGAGCCTAGGCCTTGGACAGATTCACAAGTGAACATAAAAAGCCAATTGAGTAAGTCCTGCTCAGGTCTGCTTCATAGTAGTTTCCATCAGCTTTGGCTGTCAAGTATTTTCTTACAGAAGTAAGTAACTAACCCTGCCCCTCCTCCGAGACTCATGGCTTCAGAGGTGGGGGGTTTTGGAAGGTGATCAGGTCATGGGGATCATGACCCACCAGACATTCAGTTATAGTAAGAGAAAACAGACTAAAGCATTTGGTATGTTGCTTCCAAAACAGATCTAATTTGCTTTTAAAAGTGATGCTATTTTGAGCAATAACAAAGGGAGTTAACTTGAATATGTGTCACTGCTTGTGCTACTGCTTCCTGTATCTTAAGAAAAGGGCATGCCACTTGTCTTAGTTACTTTTCTCTCACTGCTGAGACAGAATGCTCCACACCCAAAGTTAAAAGAGAAAAGGTTAAGTTTATGTGGCTCAGAGTTTGTAGAGGTCCCAGTCCATAACTGGTTGGATACCAGGCAGAGAAGTATAGCAGACAGGCATCACAGAGAAAAAACAGTTCATGGTAGGGAGAAGGTAGCAAAGCAGCAAGAGGGAAGACAATCCTCTTTCCATCCCGCTACCAAGCTAACCTGTGGACTGATTTAGTAATCACTCACCCTTAATTGTAGCACTCTTACTCCTAACATTGCACTGTGCATCAATCACATATTCTAGATTCAACCACTTAAAAAACCCCAGCAATGATGGCATGACGCTTTGTGGGGATATCTAGACACAACTCATAGTATCACTCACATCCATAGCATATTTACAACTTGGTATCCTAGGTTTGTAAATAATGATTTCTAGGGTAGTTTACACAACAAAGATAAGCAACCTAACATTGCATAGTGTTTTACATCTTCTGCCCCAGCATACTGCAAAGGTAGGGAAAAATAAAAATGAATCACATGTTTATTACCAGCAATCTGTAAATCTCTAAGGGGTAGAAAATCTAAGTACTAAAAATCATATTTCTAAGGAAGCACTTGTGTGTTGATGCATGAGGGATATTCCCTTCTCTCTCTCTTTCTCCTCCCTCACACACACACACACACACACAAACACACATATACACAAACAGACACACACCATTGAAAATGATCAGAAGGAAAGCACAACATCAGAGTAACCTGTTATTTCTTTGTCTTTTTAGTGGTAAAGGCCAGAAGTCTTCTCATTATAAGGTTACTATTCACTTACAGTCATCTGGACCCATGAAAGATACAGTAGGCAACATGGAAGGTAATTTTGCATATCATATCCAGAAAAAAAAATCCATGAGCTATTTTCAAAAACATAAGTGTGTTAAGGAGCCTTTCTTCACTGTGACCAAACACCTGGGAAAATTAGTTTAAAGAAAGGGTCATGATGGCTGATGGTTTCATGGGTTTTACTTCATATGGGCTGACCACTGTTTAGGGCTGTGGTCAGACAGAAATATCACAGTGCAAGTGCAGGATGAAGGAAAGTTGGTCACTTGGCTTCGCTAAGAACCAGTGAAAGAGATTTAAGAAAAGAAAGGAAGGGAAGGGTTGGGGCATTGAGGGACAAGATGTTTTCATCAAGCATGCAACCACCGTGTCCCAGTACCTGCAACTGGGTCCTACATCTCTACTGCCTTTCAAGAATGCCACCAAAATTACAAATTCATCAATGGATTAATCCGTTGGTGAGGTCTTAGAACCACGATCCAATCAACTCCCAAAGTGCCGCATTTAAATATTTTTGCTTTTATCAGCAAGCATTCAGTGTATGAGCTTTTGGGGAGATTTTAGATACAGACCGTAGTAAGGATCTTTACTATCCAGATCATAACAAGGATTTCCATTTAGGGGCGGGACGAATTCTGATAATTGCCTAATACTGCGTTTCCATGGTGAGACCTGCTTGATTGATTACCCACACCCATATCACGGCATCGGGATTTAGTGGGCAGTGCCCAGGGCTACCAAACAATTTACTTCGAAGAAGGTACTAGAATGAGACTGCCATAAAGTAGAATCATAGCTGTCTGCATGAATCCCATAGATAGAAGACCCCAGATGTGAGGCAAGAAAGGGTTTGTTTATTCGTCTAAATCACTATAATCAGCAGCGAGGCAAAGTGAAGGATCAGTGTCAGAGAGAATTCAGTTAGGGCGCAGCTGCATGGTAGAACTTTAATTTCACCCAACTACAATCACATTTTCGCTTATTGCCTCATTCAACTCATTCTCTTTAAAGAATGGGAAAGCAGGCCCTGATAGATATCGCAATCATCCTGTGTGTTTTTGAGCAGCATTGTCTAACTAGGCAAAAGACGGAGGAAAAGGCATCCTCTTTGGTAAAAGGATGTAGTTGTTCTGGAACGAATCAGAAATAAATGGTTAAGGGATGCCATAGTAGTTATAAGCTATTGTCCCAAAACAGTCTTTTAAAAATATTTCCTAAATTATTTTGGTAAATCTAACACAATGACTCTACCGCTTTTTTGTATGATTAGTTTATTCAGATTGCTTTTATTGTTAGTATTGCTTCCTTCTCTCTAGGTTTTAAAAATATTGCAATATCACCAAGGCTTCCTGAGTCCAAGGTCCCTCCCTTAGGAAAAAGGGACATATCCTTGTATATACATATATACAGCATAGCTAGGATAATTGTACTACTAATATCTCTTGGTTTATTGAAAAGAACAGTTAATGTGTAATTGTTTGTTCAATCGTGCATGCCTCTATCTGATTATATGTGCAACCATTTTGAAGATGACATAATGTAATATAATAACTGTTGTTAATATCCTATCACTTTGATGTGAAATTCTGTATCATTTTCATTTCTCTCTATGCTGTTTTGTTCATGTATTTGTTTTTCTTATTTTGTTTTTTTAAATGAAAAAAATTTATATATAAGGAGAGCTGGAATAGGTGTATTGCCGATGTCTGTATTTTATTGAGAGGCAGTCAATGCTTAAAATTTTCTTTTTTCTTGACCAATCTCACACTCTTGAATTTGGTAATCACAATGACTGATCTGAAAACAATATGCAGTATAAGAACCTTTGTTGAACACCTACCATCTTGTGTGGTGAAGCTCTTCATCTTTTCCAATGTTTTACTTCTTTTTTTTTTTTCTTTACTTGTTACTGTCTTTGATTGCTTGATCAAGCTCACATTGCTTGATCAAGCTTATGTCTAGAGGACTGAGCAACTTCATTAAAGATAACCATATGTAATATAGCAACCACTGTAAATTTCTATTAATTTGTCTTGAGCTCATGTATCATTTTTGTCGTTATTGTGTTGTTTTGCTTTGTTGTTTTTTCAGTTTTTTTAGATAAAAAATAAACAAAAAAATAAAAATATTACAATAATGAGATGTTACACCTAAAGGTCTTCTTGGGAACTACCCTCTTGTGCACTTGGAGAGCAAAGTTTCTTACCCTCACTCTGCCTCAGTTTCCTCAGAGATAACAACAAGCTTATGACAGTATTCTAGAGTTACAATGAGGATTTCAGTGTGGTAATCCATTAAAATGTTTGACTTGATACACATACACAATGACTATTAGAACTATAAGGACTATATTAAAAGGTATACACCTCAGCTTCTTTAAAGAATCACAGACCATTGTTTACACAGGCTGAGGATTTCCTAGTCTAGAACTCAAAAAGCCAAGCCTAGTGTGGTGATGTGTACCTTTAATTGTAGCTATTCAGGAAGCTGAGACAGGAAAATCACTAGTTTGAGGCCAGCCTTGGCATCTTTGTCCAATCTCATTTCAAACAAACAAACAAATGTGAAAAGCCACCAAAACTCAAAACCTAAGATGTTCAGAAATCTGAATTTTTTTGTGGATAGACATAATGCCACAGACAGAAAATTCCCTCCTATGAAACTTTTCATGCACAAATTATGTTTTTCAAAATTATATGTAATTAACTTCAGGCTCTGAGTATAAGGTATCTATAAAACACAGATAAAACTTTGTGTCTAGACTTGGGCCCCATCCCCAAGATGTCTCATGAAGCATAAGCTCTGATTGCAGTTACAGTGGTGACATTAGATGTAGAAGTTTATCATTTTACTATGATAAACCTGGTTAGTTTGACAGGGCTTCCCTTCCCTTCCCTTCCC
>NW_004955499.1:4779176-4832181 GCF_000276665.1 Chinchilla lanigera | reverse complement strand
GTCACAGAATTTAGAAAGTGGATATTTATTTTTTTCTAACGTTTGCATACATGGTACTTGGGGATGTGTGATGTAATAACCTGGTTGGAAACTTTACATTTCAGTGTGTCCAAATCACTTGTTCTCTTTATTTTGACTCAAATTTAGGCAAACAATTTTAGTTTTCTTTTTTTGTGAAAGGCCAGGTAGTTAAAACTTTGTCTTTGCAAACTGCATAACCTGTGACAAAAAGCACAGCTCTGCCAACATAGGCAAAGACAGCCATGGACAAGAACGGAAAAGAGTGTGTAAGTATGTGGCAGTAAAACTTTATGTTATGGTTTGGTTCTTTCTGGATGTCCTCCCAAAGCCTCATGCAGTCATGGGGCGGGCTTCTAGAGTTTATGATTGATTCTTGGGTGTGAGTGTGATATCTGTCCTGGGGCGGATAGTTTGAGTATGTCAGGGAGGGAAAGAGGCTGCTGGCCTCCACTCTTCCCTTTTGCTTTTGCTGATTTTGCCATCTTCTGCTGCCATGAACTGTTGCCCTCTGCCATGTGCCACCCTGCCTTGGAGCCAGCTGAGTATGGACTGAAACCTCCACAGACTGTGAGCTAAACAAACCTTTCCTTCCTTAATTTTGGCAGGCAGGTATTTTGTCTCAGCAATGAGAGAACAATAACCATGACACTGTAACCACAGGCTGTAAGCCAGGTTTAACGTGTATTATAGTTTGTTGACCTTGGTCTAGAATAACTGTTATCATTGACACATTGTGTCAACTTGGGGAGTCTAGAGGTTTGGCTAAGTGACTCAGCAGTTCTGCATCTTGGGGTAAAAAGAACATGCCCTTACCCTTCTGGGATGTTGTTTATTGTATTAATTTGTGAAGTTTAGAAGGTTAACTTCTTGACTGAGCAGGGAGCCAGTAAGCCATGCTTACTTTGTATTCATCCTGAGCCTGTGAAAGAGGCAGGCATGCAGAGGGTGTGGGTGTGGAGGACCACCCCCACCACCCCAGAGCCAATAGGCTGCATTTAAAAGGAGTTGAGGAAGGACTGGCTGCTGGTTCTTCGGAGGATCTCCAGTCTTCACGTTCAGCTTGGTCATCTCCTGGCTTCTGGTACAGACTGTTTGGCTTCTGCCTGGGACTCTTCAGCCTCTGGTGTAGGCTTTCCGGCCTTCATCATAGATTCACTATTCCATTGCAGACCCATCAGCCTCCTGATACGGACTTGCACAGACACTGCAGTGAGTTCCATGCCCAGGGCTGGGCTCTTCAATCTCCAGTGTGCAGACACCCTCTGCACACTTCCTCGTCCAGCTCTGTGGCTGACCATTGTAAGCCAAACTTGTAATTGCTTGTACATTTGTATACCTTGTGTTATATCTGTTTCTCTAGTAAACCCTGACTGATACAATAACCTATGCAAAATGTCAAAGCAGAAAAAAAGATCTTAAGAGTAAAATCAGCAAGTCCAATTACATGGTATCCTTATGATTTTTCCAGAATCTCCCCAAAACCTTTCAAAAATCTATTCACATGTGGCAATTCTGCACTGAGAAGGGAATATGTAACCTGAAAATCAGTTGAAATTAGGAATTTATTCTTATGCCTAACTCTTGGTAGGATCATGATTCAGGTTATCCAACCATCTGTGATGGTTAAGGTGAAGGGTCACCTGGGTAGGCTCAGGAGCCAATGAGGTGACAGGTAAAGCACCCTTCTGTGGATATCTGCGTGGTTCATGGGTGTGTGACTTTGAATTCTTTACATGGTCCTTGCCCTGTTTCCTGCTCTGCTTGAGAGCTCCCATGAACTTCTCAGCTTTGCTTTCTCCTAGTCCTCTGCTGTGATGTCCTTGCCTCGGATAGAACCGCCTAAATTCATTCCAGCTCCATCATTCCATCCCTGGTGGATATCGAACTTTATAAAATGTGATAAAAATTATGTTCAGTCTTGGAACGAGCAAACTGGACTGCTTTAAAAACAACTTTTCAGGATAGATCTTTTTTTTCATTGTGGAGTAGTTCTGTGATCTCTTCTCTCTTTAGGAAAAAGACAAAGTGTGTGCACAGAGCAGTATCTATTCCATAGTAAGAGGTATTTGATCATTCATTTTTTTCCCAGTGCGAAAATGCTATGTATTCTTTGGGGAAATACACTAGTGCAGCATTCCTAAAATATATGTACAATTAGTACCATGGAAGGTGGGAAACTAACCATGCCAGTCTTTAGGAAATTACCAAATTAACAGGAGAATGTGAGCCCTAAAATTGAGATAAAACTCCAGGAGGACTTAGTTACCCTAATGGAATGGGAAATAGTAGATGTTATCCTGCTAAAGATTCCTCTGGTCAGACAGCTCAGACAAGTTTTCAGATAAAGCACATATGATCAATATATGGTCTGAGAATACTCACAAACTTTTAGTAATCTCATTCAAAAAGGAAATGAATGTTTACCAAGCACACAATTAGCAGGTACTTAAAACTAAAATATAATTCAGAGAAAAGCCTGGCATGGTGGTGCATGCTAGTCATCCCAGCACTCTAGGAGACAGAGGCAGGATAACTGCAAGTTAGAGCCCAGCCTGGGTAACAATAGTTAGTTAGAACTTTTCTCAAGTACAAGACTTTACAGTGCAAACACAATGGGATTAATCACCAGTAGGTTCCTCCCAAATATAGCTCCTGGATAGCTAGGTATTAAATTGTACCTCAGGTGCTATTCCTTTCAAAATGTGGAGTACAACTAAATGTTCAGTGGCAAAACCCTTCTAACAGCAAGGTTTTAACAGATAGAGGAATAAGTATTTGAAGAAGATGACCTATCATGTCTAACTAAATTACATAGTAGAGATTATCTATAAGACCATTCATAATGATCTTTATCTTACTGTTTCCTTTTTGAGGTTTTCTATGCTGGCCACTACTGACATTTGGGGCTAGGTTATTCTTATTGTGAGAGGCTATCTTGTGCATTTTCAGAGGTTAAGCAGAACCTCTATTTTATGTTCGCCTAACAAATATCAACTGTGACTATTATTCTGAGTTATGACAACCCAAAATATCCCAACATGGTCCTTAGAGAATGGGGCAGACCACATTACTCCCTTTTAACAATGTATTTGGTTAAATTTGAAAGCAAAGCAAAGCACACTAATGAAAACTAAACAAAACCAACCCATACCAAAGAAAACCAAAGCAGACCAAGCCAACCAAATCAAACTAAACCAAGCTAAACAAAACCAAACCCAGCCAATCTAAAACAAATCAAATCAAAGCAAAGCAAAGCAAACCAACCAAAACCACACTGAAGCAAGTTAAACCAAATCCAACCCAAACTAAACCCAACACAATCTGACCCGACCCAACTCAACCACATCAACCAAAACCAAACCAAACCAAGCTAAACCACATCCAAAGCAATCCACCTTAACCAAAGCAACCAAAGCAAGCAAAACTTCCACACATGGGGAAATGAACTTCACACATGGGGAAGTTGCTACTGGGACTAGCAACGCCATACAGGAAGACTGCCTCATGCTCACGCAGCTGTCTATCAGCTTCCAAAGGATGCAGCGGAATCTTTCAAACTGGCAATGCTTGATGTGGGACTTATACTTGTAATCCTAGCACTCTGGGAGGCTGAAACAGGAGAAACAAATGCATAAATCCAGTCTGAGTAACTTAGTGAGACCTTGTCAAAAAACACACAGAACAAAAGATGCTGAAGTAGCTCAATATGGCGGCCCGGATTCAATTCATAGTGCTGCAAGAGCATTAAATTTTTTTTTAAAAGTAGTTTTGTCCTCAGTGCCCATTTGCTTGATTTCAGTGAAAAACAACTCTGGCGGGAGCTGTACTGTTTCTAAAACCTTGACGGGACAAAGGTTGCTGCTGCTTGCCAGCACCTGCTGAGACAGTATGGGTCTATCAAGTAATTAACTCAGCACTTTGCAAACACAATTCAGGAAGGAAAAGAACATGCAAATGGGGTCCCCATTGCTCTTAGATGCTGTTAATTGTCCTGTTAATGCTGGCTGATACAGGTTCTTAGAGCTGTGGAAAATGGTGCTTCAACCCAGGTGTATCCACTTCTTATCTCCTCTTCCTCTGACTTCTTCTTTGTCTCCCCTACCACCTTCAATTTGTCGATTAAATTCATAAGTGGAGAAAAAGGGAAGATATTTGAAACGTGTCTGGCAATGGCTAATGAGGTGATCAACATAATTCCAAAATAACTTGGGGCTGTGGTATAGTTTCTCAAATTCAGCAGCTTTGACATTTATGATTGGATACTTTTCTGCAGTAGGCAACTGTTTTATTATTTGACAAAATATAAAGCCGTGATCCTGGGCTACAAACACCAGGAGCTAATTGGACAACTGCAAACCAAAAGATCTCCAGATATTGCTAAATGTAAGTTTAGAGAAGATTTCATGACCTCAACTGTATTGAGATTTAGCATTGGATACTTTCCTATACTGGTGTCCCTTCTGTGTATTAATTTGGTGGAGACCATCAAGAGAATGCTACTTTGCCTACTGTAACTCAGTCTCCACGTTACTGAATATTGTGAGGGTACAAGTCACATTTATAGAGTATTACTAGTTTGGAGAATAAAGATGAACAACCACAAAAAAGACTAATTGCCAGAAATATTAACAGATCTCAGGATCACTTTCAAATATGCATTCGCTGAGCTATTTGGAAGTCCTTGGTGTGAGGATGTAGCTGGGAAACACAGGATTCTTTAAACCTGTGCAGTTGTTTCCAAGAAGCTGTAAGAGTTTGTAAGGCACAGAGAGAAGCTTACAGTTTCTAGGCTTAATGTGTCTCAGGTGCTGATGGGGTTGAGAGCTGTGGATATAGGAGCAAACAGGATGATGGGTTCAAATCTGGCCCATCAATATTTCAGGGAGCAACAGATCTCATGCTATTTTGGTCCTCATCCATGATGGTTTCACAACTTGTAGGAGCATCTTCAGTTCTGTGAAAGCTGCACACATTTGGAAATGTCTAACAACCGTCTTTGAACATGGGGTCCTGGAGAAGATGCAGGCTGAGAGATTGGAAGGTGGGAGGCCCAACTCTCGTTCTGTGAATCTCCAGCTTCTAAGGTCCCCCAGGTCTTTGACGGGTACTGTAGTGAGATCTTCACCTCATCTCCTTTTCCATCATGTTCCATCCAGGAGGAAGTCCTCACCACTGAACCTTCAAAATATATCCAGATTATGGCATCTTCTTGGTGCTGCTATCATTGTGTTTCTGGAAATTTCCACCATCATATCTTTGAGGATAATAAAAGTAGTTGATGGAGATTACTACAAAGTGTCTCTGAGCAGCATTTAATATTAACCAGTTGACTTTCTGTGTTTACTTATGAGTTGTCCGAAGGTTAGGCACCTTGTCTGGAAATGGGCAGAGGACTCATAGTAAGTAAACCTCTGAGAGTCACTGGTCACCCTGAGGCCTGTATTGGCCTGTGAAGCTGTGACACCTCAAAGGACAAGATAAGGCCACAGCTGAGGACATTTGGCTCCACCCCCAATTAACTACAGGGAGATTGCTGCTACAGGCTCCACACTCCTACAATAAATACCAACCTAAAGATAAGGTAGTTCTCCTGATTGACATAATTTATTACTTGGGAAAATTCTCCCAAAGTCCTGCTACAGTCCCACATTTTCTTGAGTATCCTCCTCCTTTGTTTGAAAACCAAATAAATATGGCCTGCCCAGAGAAGTCTTTCTCTAAACTATGGGAATATCAAAGTTGTAAGACAGTGAGATCCCCCTGGAGCCCTGAAATCATTTAAATTGTTTCATTTATTTAAGCCTTTACCATCCACTCACTTGGGAGATTGTGGGCCTGATAAGCATGTATTAACTAAATGTATTTAATCCAACAAATGGTAAGTATTATTATTTTTGCTTCAATATTTTCATCACAATTCCAATGTCCTCAAAGGGTATTCTAAACGTACTTACCAAAGTAATCTTCATCAGATAGGAGACAAATAGTGCAAAACTCCCAGTAAGTCCTCTCTCACTCAGGCCCAAAATTTGCAGTGATAGAGAAGGACTCACATGACTTCCTGCCACCCTTCCAACTGTGTTCACCTTCTATGATTCTTCCACACTCACACATCCATTCTAGAACTTCTAGATGTCTCTAGAATGTTCCAGGCATGCCCTCTTTTACAACCTTGGTTCCTGCTGCTCAGTCTTCCTACAAAGTTCTTCCCCACTATTTCGATTTTCTCTCCTACTTCTAAATAATTTTCTCACCTTCATCTCAAAGATATTTTTCTTCCATTTTATCTGAAAGTGAAGCCTTGAGCATTGTCTATTTCCTATCCATCTTTTATTTGCTTTATAATATTCCTGGCCATCTGTATGTGCTTCCTGGAGCTGCTATAACAAATGACCACAGGTTGAGGTCACTTAATGTCAACAGAAATTTACATTTTCAGAGATCTGGAGGTACAGATTAACATGTCCCAGAGCTGCGTTCCTTCCACATGCCCGAGGGGAGAATCCTCCTACCTCTGTCACCTCCTGGCCCTCTAGATGTCCTTTGGCTGTGGCCGGATCACTCTAGTGTCTGCTTCCATCTTCATGTGAGTTCTTTTCTGCATTTGTGCCTCTTCTTCTGTCTCTCACGAGGACATTATCACTGGATTCAGGGCCAACCCACTCCAAGATGATCCCGTTTCACGATTAATTCCATCTGTAAAGATCCCATTTCCAAGTGAGGTCCCATCACAAGTTCTGTGTTCAGAACATGAACATATCTTTTGGGGGCCACCATTAAATCCCCTATATTTGTATCCAGCTCCCTTTAAATGGAAGGAGGATCCTCCCTGTCTCTTACAGTTCTTGATGCCTCCAGGTGGCCCTGGACTGTGGCCCCATCACACTATCTCCAATACCAACATCTTCAGCTCTCTCCTGAGTCTGTCTTTACATTGTCCTGTTACCTATGTATGTGTCAAATGTCCCCTTACCTCCTCTTATAAGGACCTTTTGAATATACTCAGATAACTCAGATTATCTTTCAACTTTAGATCCTTAATCATATTTCCAATGACCTTATTTCCAGACAAACTAACATTTCCTGATTCCAAAGATTAGGATGTGATTTGTGGTGACTCAATGAGTCATATTCAACCTACTATACCACCTACTAAATTTTTCATACATATTTGTTCATTACATCTTACCCCACTGTGATGTAAAATCCACTGGGAATAGTTTTGGGTAGTTTTTATTTCATATTATATCCCTGCATTTTGTATTCAGAGTATAATGGACACTATGGAGATCTTTTGGAAGTGATTTTTTTTAAATAAGGGAAATAAAGATCACATATATCACAAATAAACCTCTATTAATATATCATTATTAGTAATGGAGTAGATATTAATTAAAGAAAATGAATTGAATTCAAAGTGAATTGTCCATTGAATTGGATGATGGAAATAGATAATGCTTCTGAAAAGGTTACCCATTGGTGAAACTGTCTTGATTTCTTTTCTCTTGTTGCTGAGACAAAATACCCAATGCCTAAAATTAAGGGAGGAAAGGTTTATTTAGCTCACAATTTGTGAAGCTTTCAGTCGGTACTTGGTTGGCTCCAAGGCAGAGTGGCACATGACAGAAGACAGCATAAGCAATAAGAGCACAAGGGAGGAGTGCCAAAGAAGAGCAAGCCTCTTTTCCTCCCTTATATTGTAAGCAGGCTGCCCCATCCAGGGGGCATGTAGCACTCACATAATGTCCATGCCCTCCTCTTGCATAGGCTCAGGATGAAAACAAAGTAAGCACCCTGGCTCCCTGCTGAGTCACACAGCTCACCTTCTAAACTTCTCAAATTTACTCAAAGAACAACATCCCAGAAGGGTAAGGGCATGTCCTTTTCATTCCAGGATGCAGAGCTGCTGAGTCACTTAGCCAAACCTCTAGACTCCCCAAGTTGACAGAATGTCTCAACCGTAACAGGAACTAGGAGAAAAATGATTTGCAAAATATTAAAGAAAGACTAACACCCATAAGAAGGGACTTACTGGTGTACAGAGGAAAAACTGGAGAGAAATTAGGAAGAGATACTTACATTACCTGTGTATGTGTCCAATGTTTCTGTAGCTTGAGATAATTATAGTTGGAAATTTTATAGAATTTGGAGAATATCAGACATACAACATTTACATGGATCAATCCAAAGAAATTTTTGACAGATTTACACATGTATACTACAACACACCAAAGAGAGGGAAACCCAGAGGAAAAGAAGATAATATTTTTGTCTTTTTAACAGACTGCAATCTCCACTTGTTTGAAAATAAATCATCCTTCTCTGAGTGCAACTGGTAGTCCCAGAACTGTCAAATGCTGTTGGGAGTTCCTGAAATGCACTCTATCCCAGGGTATCACAGATTCATAGAGCGAAGACAAGTTTATGAGGAAGATCTAAAATGCATTCTTTCCTTGTAAGCAGATTGTGGTTCAGAGTCCTGGAATGGGATGTAGACAGTTTGTTCCAGGAGCCAATTGGTGCTAATAGGATTTGATCATTTGCCATCTGTTTGCCTTGCACATTTCATCCTTTTATTTATGAGCTTTAAGCAATAGAATTCTGGTTTGTATTTTTCCTGTGTTCCTGACTTTCCTATTTCCAGGTGGTAGCCACTGTGTCAGTTTGCTTATCTTTGCTTGCTTTAATGCAGCAAAATCTAAGGTGATAGACTTTTACAAATTCTGGGTGAATGCCTTTAATTCCAATATTCTGACAGGCTGAAGACAGGAGGATTGTAATTGCAAACTCAGTCTAGGCAACCTAGTAACTTAGAGTGACCCTATATCAAAATAAAGGTTAAACAAAATGCCTGGGAATATAGCTCAGTGTGAAGGCCCTGGGCTAAATCCCCATTAGTCCATGAATAAATGAATGAATGAATGAATGAATAAATAAATAAATAAAAATTTAATTGACATAGTTAATTGTATATTTATAGGGTGCAATGGGAAATTTTGATATGTAGGTCATAATCGAATTGAACTTTTAATATATCCATCACTTCAAACAAGTATCAACCCTCTGTTTGGGTGTTTCAAATCCCTCTCTCCTATTTTTGAGGTAATCCATAAATCAGTGATCTCTAATACTTTGGCACCAGGGGCCAGTTTTGTGGATGACAGTTTGTCCACAGAAAGGGTGAGGAGGATAGTTTTGGGAAGATTCAAAAATTTTGCACTTTTAATGCACATTATTATTGCATTGTAATACATAATGAAATAATTATACAATTCATCTTAATACAGAATCACTTGGGACTCTTTGAAACTTGTGATCTGAATCTACAAGTAGTTGATTTACTGTGGTCTCTGCACTCAAACTTCTCTGCTAATCTGTATCAGCAGCCACTCCCCAGGGCTAGCGTCACAGCCTTACGTCTAACACAGATCATCAGGTATTCAATTCTCACATGGAGCACTTAATTTAGATCCATGTATAGCAGGTGTTCCCCATCTGTTTCATCTCTATGTATACTTGATCAACACTTCATAACATTCTTTTTATTTTTCACTAATATTTTAAATTAACCAATCGCAATCATATACATTTATGAGGTACATAGTAATGTTTACACACACACACACACACACATACACACACACACACACATATGCATTTCAAAGTGTTTCTGTTGGATACACGATTCAGAGTATGGTTGAGGCTCAGTAGAGAATCTAATGCAGATCACTGATCTGATAGTAGGTGTAGCTGAATCAGTAATGAGAGCTATTTTAACTGAAGTCAATTTGTATATTTATTCCTTACTTTGCAATATTTTTGTGATGACCCATTGGAAATTTCTCAAAGCTATTTTGAAATATACATTATTAAAAATTGTATTTCTCTGTAATAGGTCTCCAAAGGTTATTTCTTCCCTTTGATGAAAACTGCATCCTTTCACTAACATCACCCTATTCCCTTTCTCCCATCCCAACAATGTGGCTTTCTTGCAGTGAAAGATTTGGGGTAAGTTTCAAAGGCACGAGTGCAGGGTGCCTTCCAGCAGAAGGAGGACCAGGTGCGGGAAAGTTGTTAGGTGGGGGGCAAAATTCAGCTGCATCAATAAACAGATTATAAATATCCTCACTGCAGAAGAAAGTCAAAGGGCCCTGCTGAAGCTTGTATCTGAGTTTACACTGTGGTTCTCCCATTTCCTACATGAATTTAGACTGACAGATTGTCCCTCTGAATTTGGCATCTTCAAAATCCAACCTATCTCACTTACGAGTATGGTCTCTAGTTGTGTCCATTCACCTATAAAAGCCTCGAGTTTATCTTTCTTTCCAGCTGAGTAACATTCCATTATGTAAAAATACCACAACTTCTTTATCCATTCCTCAGTTGATGGGCATTTGGGTTGCTCCAATGGTTTAGCTATTACAAATTGCACTGCTATAAACGTGGGTGCACATATATCGCTGTGATATGATGTTTTCAGTTCTTCTTGGAAAATACCCAGAAGGGGAATAGCTGGGTTAAATGGGACCTCTAGACCTAGTTTACTGAGGAATCTCCAAAGTGATTTCCACAGGGGTTGCACCAGTCTATACTCCCACCAGCACTGTAGAAGTGTTCCTTTTCCCCCACAACCTCCCCAGCATTTGTTATTGGCTGATTTTTTTTAATGATAGCTATTCTCTTGGGGGTGAGATGGAATCTCAGTGTGTGTAAACACCCTATTATCTCACAAGTGTAAGAACTGGAAGAGCAAATAAAATCTAGGAGGTTGAATAGAAATGAAAGGAAGCTGCTGAAAAGAAAAGAACAACTGGAATGAGGGAAGAAAGAAAAGAAAGGGAAAAATATGTATATATGCATACACAGGATAGCTACTATAGTTAACTACTGACTTTTATTGCTTTATTGAAAGGAACAGTTAATGTTTAAGTGTTTGATCAATCTTACATGACTACATTTGTTTATTTGAGTGTACAATTTGAAGATATCAATATGTAATACAATTTAATTTCCTATCACTTTGATTTCCTGTATTGCTTGTATTGTTTTTGTGTTATTTTTTAAATGTATGTGTGCATGTTAATATGTTTTCATTCCTTTATCTTTAAAATAAGAAAAATACAAAATCCACCCTATCTTTAGCCCCTTACTTTGGGACCAAAGTGCCACCTCTCTCCAGATTTCTGCAGACACCTTTGACTCATTTCCCACAAACTGAATATTCGCATTACAATTGGTCAAGTGAAGCTTATACTTCAGAACCCCATCACGGGGTTACCTTAGTCATCTTCTCAAAGCTGGAAATTTCTACCGTTTCTTTCCAGTCAAAACACCCAGGTACCCTATGATATCCGGAAGTGGTCATACCTGGACTCCTCTGTTTCTACTCCTCCCTGAATTTATTTCTCCTTGTTCCTTTTCCCTGGAAGAAGCCAATTCCACACGTACTGGTCACACCCTACTCCTTTCTTTGTTAGGAACACAGAAACCCAACACCCAGAATTTAAAGGAGGAGAGGTTTATTTTGGGACATGTTTTTAGTCCATCTTTGGTTGGCTTCAAGGAAGAGACATAATGGTAGAGAGTCAAAGTGTTATTGGTTGATTTCTTAATGATAGCCATTCTTTTCAGAGTGAGAGGCATAGTCACTGCTAACACCATGGTCACCAGGAAGGAGAAAGAGAGAGAGACAGAGAGAGAGAGAGAGAGAGACAGAGAGAGAGACAGGCAGAGAGGCAGGCAGAGGGAAGCAAAGAGAGACAGAGACAGAGAGAGACACAAAGAGATAGGCATAGAGAGACAGAGAGAGGCAGAGACAGAGAGAAAGAGGGAGAGGGAGAGGCAGGGAGAGACAGAAAGACAGACAGAGAGAAACAGGGAGGGCCAGAGAGATAGACACAGAGACAGAGAGATAGCGAGGGACAGAAAGAGACAGAGACAGAGGCAGACAGAAAGAAACCAACAGGAGACAGAGAGAGAGAGAGAGAGAGACAGAGACAGAGACAGAGAAAGCCAGACAGGAAGATATGGAATGACCTACCTTTATTCCCTTCCAAGTCACACCTCCAATGACTCACCTCTTCCAAGCACACCCCACCACTTATAAGCACACAACTGTGGATTCATCACTTGACTAATCCCCCAATGAGTACAGCACTTCCATGACACAATCACCCTCATGAAACTCAACCTCTGAAGACATGAATTTTGGGGGGGCAGCATTCTAGTTTTAAACCATAACACATGCTAACTCACAACGCCACTTATAGTGAGGTTTTAGTAATGTTTGCTGAATGCATAAATGCATGAATAGGTTAACAGTCATCAGTACCTGTAGAAATGGTAACATCTCAAATGCTAGGTATTTGTCATCTCCCCCAAAAGTGCTCATGACTTAGAGAGCAAGAAAAACAAATTTTGCTACAAAATTTTTGCATTGCTAAGTACAGCTGATATGGGAAAGTTTTATTTTAATAGAAGGGATTACCAGTAACCAAATTGCCTTTAGGAAATAAAAATCTCAATAATGTTATATTATAGAAGCATGAATTTGAAACAGTATTTTTTTTCCTCCCTCAAATTTCCAGAATAAATTATTGGCTAAATGTATTCCTTGGCAGGCAAATGGATTAGCCTGCGGTCAGAGGTTATCAAAAATGAACCAATTAAATTTTTCATGACATCTGCCAAAAATAATGACTTTTATTCATAAGTAGTACCTAATAAATCATTTCTTTTTCTTTCCCCCTGACCACTTTGCAATTGCCAGAGCAATTGTCTGTGCATCCACAGCTGCTCCTCTGGGTCAAAGGGATCATGTCATTGCATGTTGGAGACTTGTCTCTGGATGCTCTGAAAATATTTCCACCCCATTAACATGGAAAGCAAACACCAAGGAGGACTTCTAGAACATTCTCTGCATTTCTTCAGCTTAAAATCATTGCCCATTCACATCTGGTATGTAATAATCACTTGACTGATGAATCCATCGCTATGTGTGTTTCTAGAAGATAAACCCTGGATGGAAAAGATGGCCACTGAGGCTGTGGGCCAGAAGGTGGATCTTGCTGTCTGACCCCCCTTGTCTCTCTCTGCCAGCTTCCTGTCCACCATGACATGAGGACCGTTCCTGTGCCACACCCTTCCACCATGGTTTCCCTGCTTTCGATCCAACCAACTATGGAAGAAAACATGTGCAAAAATATTTCGGGTTTTAGCCTGGTGTCAGTAGCTTGAATTACACACCCTTTATCTTCACTGAAAACTGTTTTTTTGCGTGTTCACTTGATCATGTACACCTAGGGACCATTTTCTCTAAGGATGACTTTCTGTTGAGACAGGTAGCCCCAGGTAATTCTTCCACTCTTTTCTATGTTGGGTCCACAGTGATACCCGCTGACCACAGGAGTTTAGAAAACACAGAGAAGATCCAACCAAGACAAGAGCTCCTCATTCCTTTCTTTTACACCTCTGAATATATCCCTCTGTCTCAGATGCAGTTGGTCCATTCATTAAGCCCACAAGAAACACAGTACATTCACTATAAAGAGGGCAAAACACTGAACGATTGTGTGGAGGGAAATCCTGCTTTCTGGGAAGAGTAGTTCCTTAAATATACATTAAGTCATTGGAGGAAAACTAGTCTTTTTGTTTACTCTACATTTTCTTGAAGTATGAATTGATATTTTAAGCGTGGATTTCATACCACTTTCAAAACTTAAATAAAGCAGCCTGTCCTCAAGTACTTCTAAGGTTCTAATTTCTTCTTAGGTATGACTATGGACATTTTCTCGTTTCTAGAATTTTGTACTTGAGCAACCTGTCTATCTCTGTTACTCTCTCTTCGTCTTTGTATAACACTCTGTCTCTATCTATCTTTTTGGGTCTCTTTCTCCTCCACCTCTCTCTCTGTCTGTCTCTCTCTTTCCACCTCTTTCTCTCTCTCCACCTCCATTTTTTTCTTTATCTTTCTTCTTCCTGATTTTTGGTTTTCAGATATGAGAACAGAGATTTACATTTAAATTTATCTCCAGCGTTAGTTCTACTATCTCTTCACTTTTTATTCCATTCCATTTTAACTGTGCGTTAGCATTTCATTTTTTCTCCTTCTTTTCCAAGAAGAAGTATAAATATATGTATATATCACCATTTAAAAATTATATTATCGTGGTTTTTCTTCCTGAAGAATGTCAACATTTACATTCCATTTTCATCATTTTTTTTTTTTTTTTTTGATACTGGTAATTGAACTCAGGACTTTGTGCTTGCCAGGTAGGTGCTTGTGCCACTGAGCTTTATCTCCAGCCCCTTTACATTCCATTTTGCAGTGGTATTTATAAGCAAAGTTTACTCGTAATTCTATAGTTAACACATTCTCTATTTGCTCCTCTCTTATCATGACTTGTTGACACTCATAGTGAGACTTTTTCTCAGACAGAGTATTGCTATGTAGTCCAGGCTGGCCTTGAACTTGCAGGGATCCTCCTGCCTCAGCCTGCTCAGTGCTGGAATCACAGGTGTGCACCAGCATGCTCAGCTGAGATTTTTTTTTTTACTTAAATTTTTAGTATATAGGCTGCCAAAGTGAGCACTTACTTAAATTTTTATTAGCTTCTCATTTCCTTGCTTGTACATTTCCAATAAGACCTCAGGGTTGAAATACTTTCAGTGCCTCTACACATGAAAAATATCTCCCTGGTTTTTGAGTATAGATGACACTTGCTAAACTATTTTACAACCATTTCACCTTGAGTGGACTGCACTATAAATCATACTAGTATTTGCTTTGAAATGTGCATTTTTCTCTTAGATATCAGTGATTATGTTGCAGCACGCGGCTTCTCACATCATAATTCCTGAAGATTATTAAAATATGTCATGTCAATCCTGATCAAGAAAGATGGCCACAAGAGGCTGAACCAGGAGTATCACACATTGGAGGGCAGTCTGGACTACATAGTGAGTTTAAAGTTGGCCTAGACTACACAGCAACATATAGCCTTAAAGAAGAAAAAGGAGAAGGAAGAAAAAGGTGAGATGGAAAGAGAAGAAAAAGAATGAGGAGCAGAAACAAAAGAAGGAAAAGGATAAGGAGCAAGCAGAGAAGAGGAAAAAGAAGGAGGAGGAGGAGGAGATAAAAGAGAAGAAGAAAATAAAGTGAAGGAGGAGGAAAAGGAATGTTATTCAAACTAGTTCTCTTATTCAGGATGACAGATGAACCAGTGTGAGAGAATTTCAAATCCAGAAGTCATACATGAGCCCCAAGGGAGGGAAGAAATGAACCTGCTTGCTTTGTCAAAGAGTTGCAAGGGTTCTTATAAAATGCCTAGGCTGTATCAGAACTTGGAGCATTCCCCATCCATCCTGTAGAGATGATATTCTGGGAAATACGCCTTTCTCTCAGCTGTCCATGGAGGACATCTCTTTTCATCCATGTTTTGTTGTAACAGAACATCCAAGTCTCTGACTAATTATAAGAAAAGATGTGTTCTACTAGATGAGTTCCATCTTGTAAAAGCCACGAAGTCCAAGTTGAATGAGCTGCATCAGGTGACACTCCTTTTAGTGGACTGACAAATGGTGGTCAACTTATAACCCTCAGCTGAACTGAGTAAGCGTTGTGCTGGGTGTGAGAGGCCCACCTGTGGATGGTTGCCAGCACATAAGAGGCAGAACTGGAGAAGAAGAAATTAGGCTGTTGGGAGCTGGTAGAGGCTGTTGGGAGCTGGTAGAAGGTGTAAGGACCATCTGTTTTGTTGGAGGAGCTTGTCTTGCTGCCTTTCCTGATGAACTTGGCTGTTTTCATCCTCCTAGGAGCTTAGGACCTTGTTGGCACTGAGAATAGCTTCGGTTCACTTTGTGGGAGTTCTGGTCATCACTTTGAGCATCGCTTCCTGGTTCCGCAGGGAAAGATGGTTCACTGCCAGTCTCCTGGAGAAACTTGCTGTATTGGCTTTCTTGGTGGGAACTTGGCCATCTTGATCATTGGAGGAGCTCAGGACCTTAGCGTTGCTGAGGGTGGCTGTGGCACTTTTCAGGGGAATTCTTGTTTTCACTTTGAGCATCGCTTCCTAGATCCAGTGTAGATCCCCCAGCCAGCTAGCACAGATCCTTTCTCCTGCTGGCATAAACTTCCTAGATTCCACCACTGACCTTTTGGCCTCGCAGTGCAGAGCTGTGAAATAGGCCTGCATGAGATATTGTTATGGGCTCTGGGCTTCCAACTGGATTCATGGGAGGCACTGTTATGGGCTCTAGCTCTTCAACTGGACTCATGCAGGACATTATTGTGAGATTCAGGCCCTCAGCTGGATTCTTGGTCTATAGTGTGTGGACAGATTTCCTGCACTATTTTGCATATCATTCTTTGGGTGACTATTATAAATAATCTTATAAAATATGTGTCCTGTATTACATAGTTCTTTTTGCAGTATTCCCAGAATCAACGTACTCCTGTTGTTGGTGTTGCTCCGCAGAGTCTAGATTTGATGCTGAGCATCCCATGCTGACACAAGAGAGTGCGCTATAACAATGCCACTGTCTTGAGCGCCCATGAACCCTGGAATGGGTTCATCCATTCCTCAGTGCAGAGTCGTCTGGCTCAACCACCTCCCCAAGGCCCATCTGGCCCCAGATTTTGATATCTTACCTAGAGATCCTGCTTCATTGTGAGTGCCGGTGTGGGCATCCTTGGTGAGAAGACACACCCATGCCATGGAGCTCCAGCGCCTAGGGTTAAGTTATGGAGGTTCAGCTCCACTGGATAGAGGACAAAGTCTCTGCTGACTGCAAGAATACACTACAACGAGTCAGGAAGGACAGCTAGGTGCTGTTCCCACCGGTCATTTGTTTAAAACAAAAGAGCTTTTTCTCCTTTTCCAAGTGTCTGATATTGAGAACACTTCCTGCTGTAGGACTGAATGGTGGTATGAATTAAAGCAGACTTTGTGAAGTTCTGGAGTAGTCATGACCTAGGCAGAGGGGTGTGTTTGTAGCGGTACATGAGGTAAAAGGACCTTCAAGATTCAGTATTTCCTCGAGATCTAAAAGCATTCTGGTTACACATTCTGCATGAAATAACAGTTCTTACTTTAAATGAAAACATTATTGAATGGATGAATTATTAAAACTGGGGAATCAAATGAAGTTCATTTAAGATAAGTCCCGAAATCTCACACTGATCCTACCTTGCACTGGGTGCACGAAGGTGCAGATATTCGCTTCCACAGACTTCGGTTCCTCCTCCTTACCCGCTCCTCTTTATTTTTATTATTACCATTATTCTTTCGGTCCTTTTCTCCTTTGCATATAGCTGGGTGGTTATTCATGTCTCTGCGGGTTTTTTTCCTTGCAAATAGCATTAAAATGTCTTGCAAAATAGAAAGAGAGAATAAGATCTATGCAGCGTCCGTTGGCAGACAGCAGCCCTTTGTTAACTGCCCTGCTCTTCAAGTTTACTCATTTTAGTAAATGCATCATGAGACGGGTTTATTATTCCTTGACCTTTCAAGGCTCGGGTTTATCCACTTTGTTCTTGGAGATATTGTAACTCGGGAAATGTCTCTTTTGGAGAGAATACTCAATTCGTGAATTTTTAAGTTTTCACCACGGGGAGTGACTTTTGACATTATTGCACATTAAATTACAATTATATGTGAAGTCGCTTTTGTTTGGCCTTGTTATGTTGTAGATGGTGTGGATTCATGGGGATGAACAGGAAAGAGGAAAGCATTAAAATACAAATAGAAATGTTTCCTCTGGGTAGAAAACAGCAACAGATTTCTGTCCAATTTTGAATTAATTCTTCCATCAAATGTATTTGCCAAGCCTAATCTAGCTCCTTAAATTAAAACGTTTTGAAGTATTTCAGCATAAAAAATGTGTGGAGTCATATGAAAATGATTATTTAACATATACTATTTACTGTATTTACTAAAGACATACTTTTAATTTATGTTGTATGGTTTTAAATAGCAAATAACAATTATAGTGGAAGTTATATTTCTTGTTTTTAGTTCCTCCCTAGCAATATTTACTGCTCTTCAGTAGTTGAAAAATTTTTTCCATTTCCCATTTTTATGGACTGCATATGTTACTAAAAACAATTTGCATCATAGATTTCTCCTTTTAAAAATGAATAAATAATTCCAAACTATGTCTTCTGCTACAGTCTTTTCCTCCTATTTCTCTACAGTTGCTCATCCAGTTGCCTAGGGTTATGTCCTCTGTCTCTCTCTGTCTGCATATGTAGATCTTATGTATTTATTTGTTATTGCTATATAGTTCTATATTAAACAGCTATGCCCTGGTATTTAGGTGGTTAGGTTTTTAAACTTCACTTGTAAATACTGCCTTTTGTCTCCTTCATTGTATATGAGATTTCTTGCAGAGAGAGGGCATGTGTATAAATGTGTGCATGTATGGAATCTCTAGGTTGTATGATCACAGTGACATACATCATGAAGATTCCCAGGTGTTTCCAAAATAGTAACATTAAAAGATGTATCAGCAAAATATGCAAAATCCGTCTTCTATTATCTTGAAAACCTTCAGTTTTACCTCATCTTGTAAATGGCATCAAATAAGAGCTCCCTGCTGTTTTAAGGCACACTTTCTTAATTTGTATCCTTTTGACACATTTTCATACAATTTTTAATTGTACATTTGCTTTTGCTATAAATCACACGTTTATACTATTTGAACATTTTATTCCTCAGTATTCTTATTGATTGTTTGAATTCTTTGCCAGGATAGAAATAATTGCAATTTGGGCTTAATCCCTTTTACATATTCTGAGGTTATAAAACAGCTTCCAAAGTGCTTTACAGTACTTAATTTTTTAAATTTTAAAGATAAAAGAAGGAAAATATATTCACATACACACATTTACAAAATAACACGTAAACAATACAAGCAATGCATATTTTCAGACAAGGTGATAGGAAATTAACAGTGGTGGCTGTCTTACATATTCATAGGTTCAAGTTGGTTAATTAGATAAAAAAGTATAGGTGTATATGATTGATCAGATCATTAAGCATTAACTGTTCCTTTCAATAAAGTAATGTAAATCAAAAGTACAACTATGTTAGCTATCCTGTGTATACCTATATACACAATTTTCCCTTCTTTCTTTCTTTTCTCTTTTCCCTCAACCCAGCCGGATCCCCACCCCAGGAATTTCCTCCCCTTTCACAATATCCGTTGCACCCCTCAGACTCCATTCACTCCCTTGGCTTCTTACACTAGTAAGACAATACAGTGTTTATAATGGTGGGTCTGATTTATTTCTCTTTTACAGAATGCCTATCATCAAGAAATCAACTAGTAATAAATGCTGGAGGGGCTGTGGGGAAAAAGGAACACTTCTCACTGCTGGTGGGAGTGTAGACTCAGGCAGCCACTGTGGAAATGAGTCTGAAGTTTCCTCAGTAAACTAGGGTTAGAGGTCCCATTCAATCCAGCTATTTCCCTTCTGATTATTTTTCCAAAAGAACTGGAAATATTATATCACCATGATATATGTGCACCCATGTTTATAGCAGCACAATTTGTAATAGCTAAATTGCTGCGGCAACCCAAAGGCCCATCAACTGAGGAATGGATAAAGAAGTTGTGGTAATTTTACATAATGGAGTATTACTCAGCTATATAGAAAGATAAACTGGGCGCTTTTAAAGGTAAACAGTCACAATGAGAGAGCATACTCACAATACTTTCTATTATGCAGAGACTGTTGATTTTCCTGGAGTCTGTTACTCTCTTTTCAGGTTTATGTGTTTTGTGTTTTTGGAAAGCCCTTTTGTATCTCAAAGTCATTAAAATATTGTAGTGTATTCTCCTCTAACAGTCTGGGCATTTTTGTTTTCCTTTTTAAATTCAGGTATGTGTTTATTTGGCCAGATGTAGTGATGAAGGGATGTCTTTAAACTATTTGTACAGACATCAGTACCCTTGTCTACCCCAAGCTCACTCTGCAGAAATGAATTTCTGTCATGTCACCTACCTTTTTTCAGAACTTCTTCTGTTTCTTGTCTCCTTCTGTGCCTTTGGTCAATCTGTGTCTCCAGTGGTTCATTGGCTTAATGGCTGTATGTTTTTAAAAGGTTTTTTTTTTTTTTAGCAGATTTCTCCAGCCTTATTATTCTCCTTCAAATTATTATTATCCATTTCTGGCCATTTGCAGTGTAAATAAAATAAGGACCAGATTGTCCTGCTTAAAGACATGGACTCAAAGTCATTAAAATATTGTAGTGTTCTCTGTGATGTGATAGGTGAGCTGTATTGAATCTTTAGCTTCACGTAAAGCTAATAAACTCTTTAAACAATACTGCCTCTTCCCTTAGTGAGCAAAGTGTATATATTCACCTGTTACATTGTTTATGTTTTTCATAAAATTATTTCCCTCCATAATGGGCTTTCATGTCTTATGAGAGTATATTAAATACTCTTTGTATATTGCTCCTGTAAATATCTTTGTATATTAGTCTTGTATTCAGCAGCACTGTGGAAGTCTCCTCTTGATAGGGTCTCTGCAGATTGTCTTGGGTTTCCTCTGGAGATAAGCAGACTGTCGGAGAATCGTGGTAATCTTTCTTCCAGTGCGTGCTGGTCATTCCTTTGAGCTCTTTTTGCACACTGGTCTTGCTAGCTTTTCCACTGTCAGCTTGAGTGCATAGTGTGTGTGAAATTTCATCCAAGTGTATTCATGTGTAGGATGTGGCTTACGGTTAGATTCATGAATTTATTACAAGCTATACTTTACACGAAGTGGTTTATCACATTAATGAATTTAGCCTCAAACCACATTTTTCTACAAAAGAACAAATATGCCCATGAGGCTCCATCTCACCAAGAAGAGAAAGTTCTCTCTATTCTGATGATTAAAATTCTCATTTCTTTGGCCGTTTGCTCCAGTCTGAAAAATTACCTCATAGTGGCTTGTTCCAAAGCTGAGCTATGACACTGTTTTTGTAGCCCTAATCTCATTCTGATATTATCTTGCTTATGTTATTGGCCTGTTTGTTTCTGGTCAGTTTTCTCCCCTAGCCTCCAAATTTTGTAAAAAGAGAAACCTTGTCTACTCTCTTAAAAAGAGAATTTGCCCGACAGGTAACAAAACATAGTTAGGAATCAAGAATTACCTTCACGATTCTATAGAAGTATGGTAACTTTAGTCTAAAGCAACTTTTTTTTTACTTTATGCAAAGCTGAAACAAAATTTTATAATCAAATATCAAGAGAATAACACAAAATAATTAGAACATTTTGAATGTTTCCATCAGATAGACATGATAAATGTTAAAGGACATGAAAATATTCTTTACCTTGATTTGATTATATATTATATCTGGGGAGCAAATTATTATGTTGTACCCCATAAATATAAACAATGTGTGGGCTCTGTTCAATGAAATATTCTGCTCCATTAAAACGGAATCTCGTTCAATGAGTGAGTATAACAGATAGTCAATGCTTGATGAATACTTCCTCTGTAAATGACTAAGTTCGGAAGACCAAGCTGCCTGCCAAATGCAAGGCTCAATATCTTTTCTAATTAAATGTGCATTTATTTTTAATGAACAGAGAGGTGGAGGTTTTAGCTAACAAAAGTCTCCAGCAGAGCTACCTTGCTATTGTGTTGCCCTGCGTTCTATTAGGAAAACCAAGTCTCATCACACGGAAGTACCACCAACATCGTTTCTCAATGTCAGCGTTTGTGCGATACTTTTCATTTTTCTCAGTAGATCTGGACCTTCAGCGAGACAACTGAAGTCAGCTGAAAAGCTAAAGGCGACGCTCCATGTTCTTTCATACCCTTTTTTGGGAGGGCAGAAATGACTGGCAGGGCATTAATCAGTCATCAGCTTCACCTCTTTTGAGGCGGGTATTCGGAGCCGACGGCAACAGATTCCATAAGCAGCTGTCCTGGTTTCTGAAAGAAGATTCTGCTCAGGGACTTTGCAGGCACGACTTGTTCTTTTATTCTTTCAATCACATTAAATTTATCACTCTGAAAAATGCCTCCCAGTCCTGGCTGAGTTACCTGAGGACCACAGTGAAAGGTCATATGTGCTCTTTGCATTTTTCCTTTCAAAGTAAAATGGAAAGAAGAATATACATTTTTACACTGAGGAAAAGGGATTTGAAGTGGGATACCATAAAAATAATATTGCATATGAAAATGAGTTTTATCCAAAATGTTCATTTTTTTCTTGCAGTGCTACAGAACAAGAGAGTTCTGCATCCCTCTTCTACCATTATTGCTGGCTGGTATGTTTTTCTTCCTGTGGCCGTGGGAGACTCTCCAGAGCAGATTGCAGAGGGGAGTGGTACTGCTGAGAGTAGAGGGCTTTAGGACAGCAATCTGACTTCTTTTTCTCCCTAGCTTTATGCATGTATAATTGATACACAGTATTAGAATAGAGTTACCACATACATCATAGGGTTGTTATATGCATACACTGTCAAAACATCTCTATTAACCAGCTAATTCACCTCTGTGTTACCACAAATAGTCATCTTTCTTTGTGGATGTGGATAGGTGAGGACAATAAAGGTCTATTCTCACAGGAAATTCCAAGTATGCAACACAGTATTGTTATCTACATTCACCACTATATACATTAGACTCTTGCACATTATTCATGGTATAAGCAAAATTTAACATTCTTTTATCAACATCTACCCAATCCTCCCACCACCCAGCTCCCAGAAATCACCATTTTGTTCTGTGTCTATGACATCTACATTTTTGACATCCACATATAAGTGAGATCATGTAATAGTTATATTTCTCTACCTTGTCTGTGTCACTTCATCTAATGCCTATACTGTTCATCCTGGTGTAGCATGCGTCAGAATTTCTCAGGTTTGTAATGTTCAGCACTGTTCTTTCATGAGTATAATATGCCAATTTCTTAGCCAAGTATGGTGGTGCATGCCTGTAATCTCAGCACGCTGGGAAGATGAAGTAGGAGAATCACAAGTCTGAGGCCAGCCTTGGCAATTTACTGAGAACTTCCTGTCTCAAAAATAAAAATTAGGTAAATAAAAACAAAAAGGGTTAGAAATATAGTTCAGAGCAAAAACCCTGAGTTTGATTTCTAGTACCCCCAAAGTACAAAACAAACAAAGACATTTTTAAAAATCCATTCATCTGCAGGCAGACTCTAGGGTTCTTGTGAATAACACAACAATGAATACGAGCTTGCAAACATCTCTTCCATACACTGATTTCAGTTCCTTTGTATATACACCCATGTGTGTAATTCCTGCATTATGCGGTTGTTGTATCTTTGTTTTTGTAATGAATTTTCTGTTGCTATTTCAAAGTACCTAAAGCTGGATATTTTATCAAGATAAGAAGTTTATCTAGCTAAGAGTTTTGAAGGTTGAAGTCCAAGATATGGGATTCTTGGTATTTGGACTTTGGGGAGGACCCACTTTAGCTTCATCAAAACATCTCAGAGAGATGGAAAAGTAAGTGACTACACAGAACAGGTCAAGAACATGGAGTGTCTACATTATTAGAACTCACTCTTGTGAGAACTAATTTAATTGGTTAGGGCTTTCTGTAGGAACAGAATTAACAGAAAACATACACATAATTGTAAAGGGGGGGCATTGTTAAATAAGCTTACAGAATGAGAGGTGCGAGATTCCAAAATGGCAGTCTCTGTGCTGGAGAGCCAGGTTATCCAGAAACTATTCATTGAAGAAGCTGGAAGCCTCAGAAAAAGAGGGATTTTGGAAATAGCACTCATTTGAGTACAAAGGCTTAGACGCTGTCAAGAGAGTCATCTGTGTGAATCTGCATTGAAGGGGTGAAGAAACTGGAGTATGATATCCATAGGAGATGGCAGTAGTGATAAATGTACCCATTTATACAGAATTGAGCTTGCAAGTACAGTGTGACTTCCTCGTTTTATTTCATGTAGCTTGCAAGCATATTGGATGGTATCACCCCCAACCAAGGCTGGTCATCCCCCTTTGGCTGGCCAGCCAATCGTCCTTAGCAACACCTCCCCAGGCACACTTAGAAGTATGCTTTACTGATCTCCTAAGTGTTTCAAATTAACAATCAAGTTTAACAAACACAGCCATTGACTCAAGACCAATATCAATCCATTCTTAAGGTGACAACCCAATGACCTGAGTTCCTAAACTGACCTCACCAACTAAAAATTCTAACACCTTTTACCATCGCCATGTTGAGGACTCAGATTCGAGCATAAACATTTTTAAGGAACAATGCATGTATTTTAATAACTGTCACTTGGTAACAATCAGGACCACCCAGATAATCCAACTTGTGATGAACGCAAAAACCAATAGGTATGGAATAGTAATTAAGTGTGCTTAAACCTTTTACCTTTATCTAATTCTGATGATTGATAGTTACCAACCTAGTCCACACTTGGGAGGAGGTAATTAAGTTGTACACACAAAATGGGCAGGTGTTGTAGGTTGGGGTTTTGCAAGATAATCAATGTAACACAGGACACATTGTATAAGATTATTTATAATAGTCACTCAAAGAGTCATACACAAAAAGAAAGTGCAGGAAATCTGTCCACACACTAAAGACCAAAGAGTCCAGCTGAGGGCCTGGATCCCAAGAGAATGTCCTGCATGAATCCGGCTAAAGACCTAGAGCCCACAACAATGCCTCCCAGTAGTCCAGTTGGAGGCCTAGAGTCCATAACAATATCTCATTCAGTCCTGTTTCACAGATCTGCAATGGAAGGCCCAAAGGTCAGTGCTGGAAGCCAGAAATTCTGTGCCAATGGGATGAAGGATCTGTGCTATCAGGCCGAGGGATCTACACTGGAGCCAGGAAGTGATGCTCAAAGTAAAAATCAGAGCTCCCCTGAAAAGTACCACAGCTATCTTCAGCAACTGTGAGGTCCTGAGCTCCTCCAGTGATGAGAGAAGCTGAGTTCCCATCAGGAAAGCAAACACAACCAGCTTCTCCAGTAAACTGAGCAGTGCACCATCTTCCCTTCCAGAGCAAGGAAGCGATGCTCAAAGTGAAGCCCAGAGCTCCCCTAAAGTGAGTTGTAGCCATTCTCAGAGACAACGAGGTCCGAAGCTCCTCCTCCTTTGAGGACAGCTGAGTTCATCAGGAAAGCCAGCATGACAAACTCCTCCAAGAAATCCAACAACTCCCTACAGCTTCCAAATAGCTTCCAGAAACTTCTACAAGCTTCCAAAAGCCTCTAAACAGCTTCTACTATCTCCCAACAGACTCTATTCTTCTTTTCCAGGTCTGCCTCCTATGCTGCCAGCAACAGTCCTCTGGTGGGCCATCCCTACCCAGCACCCTGTTGACTCAGTTCAGCTGGGCTTTACAAGTTGACCACCAGGGGGCTGGGGATTTAGCTCAGCGGCAAAGCGCCTGCCTGGCAAGCGCAAGGTCGTGAGTTCGGTTCCCGGTTCCGGAGAAAAAACAAAAAAAAACCAAAAAAACAAAAAAAAAAACACAAAAACCACAAGTTGACCACCAGTTGTCAATCCACCACAGCAGGGATCCTGTGGGCCACTCTGGGATCTGATTGCAAAAGTGTTTCCAGGGAGGTAGGCAGGAAGTAGAGGAAGGTGATGATTAATCTTAATGATCAACCTGGTGGAACTGAAAAACACCTAGAAAATTAGCAAAGTAGTCTTCTGAGTGTTGATGTGATGGTGTTTCCATCAGAAGCGCTCTTACATTCTCTGTTTCTGAGAAGATGTTTGAGCATCTTCTCCTCCATGGACCTCTGCCATGATAATTCTGCCTCGGAGCCAGTTGACCATGGACTAAATCCCCTGAAATCATGAATGAAAATAAATCATGCCTTTTTATTCCAGCCACATAAAGGTGACTAATGCAAAGAAAGAGAAGCACAAGGAAGGAGATCGTGAATGGGTTTTGTGGCCCAACAGTGGCCACAAAAGCAAAAATAACTATCATTCTGTAAAAGACTCAAAGTTCTTTCAACCTGAGCAGGATGTTTCATTGTCCCTTCTCTGTCATCCACAGCTCAAGGGAAGGAACATTCAAAGCCTTGGTAATCTCCTCCTCACTGTGCTTACATCAGAGATACAAGAGCACTGCTTGCAGGAGCATAATATATGTAAGACACCAAAGATGTACATTTACTTTTTCTCTCAACAGATCTAGTGTCTCCATTTTAATATTTAGATCTTTAAGCCACTTTGAATTTATTTTAGTGCATGGTACCAAAATATAATGGTAAATGAAGCATTCATACTTTGGGAATCTAGCTTTACAGTGTGTATTCTGAAACACTTTGCTGCTATGCTGATACTTCTACTACTGAATGCCATTATTTTTCCTCTGTACCTTTGTTTATTCCTGTGTTGAGATGTAAAGACTGAGGAATTATCTCCACTGATGTGCAATGAAGTTTAGCATAAAGAAAGACATCAAAGATGAAGATAGACTGAGGCCAGCAAGAGGGTGAAGAAATGGTTCAAAAAAGGTCTCAGGTGCAATATTGATATTTTCTTCTAGTAAAGGTGAGGGGGACTCCCCTGTTTCTTGTTCTGGAAGTAATGCACGCTTTCTCTTATCCTGAAATTAAACACAGTCTCATGTCTTTAACCATGCATTCTTATTTGAAGGGTTCTATCAACTCTAGGGGGAAGCAAAGCAGGGTGGGTTTGCATCAGTATTGTCCCTGCACAGATTTTTTTGGTCATTACTCCCTAACAATACAATATTACAAAATTCTCTACATATTTGTTATGTTAGATATGATATATAATCTATAGATGATTTAAAGTACTGTATATGAAGACATTTTCATAAATTACATAAAAATACTACACTATTTGGATAGCTCAAATTCCCCATTGCTTTCTCAGAGTACCTTATACCTGCAACTTAAAGGGAGGGAGGTTTATTTTAGCATAGAGGTTTAGAGAGTTCATTCCATGGCTGGTTGGCTCCAAGGCAGAAGCATCATGGGAGAAAGATGAGGCAGAACAAAGGTGCTCCCATCATGGCAGTCAGGAGGCAGAGAGAGAGAGGAGAAAAGCAGTAGAGGGGAAAGAGCCAGGTACTGACCTAATCTCCAAGGTCATGATCCCCTACTGCACCCCAACACAGCCAACAGTGCACTACACCGATCCCCTGGGCAGTTTCCAAGCTCATCAAGTTGACACAATCGTGCTTAACCATCAAACCTTTAAACTAATGAACTTAAGCGTCTGTGAAATTTGGTACCTGTAACAATCTCAGAACCAACCCTTCATGAGTACTTGGAAACAACTCTATAGGACTGGGGAGACAGCTCAGTGATGGGACACTTGCCTACAATGCTCAAGACCTTGAGTTCTATCCCCAGCACCACAAAACCCGCCGTGACTGCTCCTATGACTATTGCCACTACGACTACTAAAAGAACAACAAGTCTATATATGGTAAAGGGAAAGCAAATCTGCATACTGAGAAACTTGAAATGAAGAAGCCAAAGGTCATGTGCAATACCATTACATGGTTCACACCTAGTTTGTTCTGTTTATGGACTTTTCCTACGCATGACAGACGCTGTCTTCCAAGTGCCTAATTAGAGAGTCACATACAATTGCATTGGCTCTCAGTGCCTGGGACGCCATCCATCCTAGCTGTCAGTTCTGGTTTCTACACATTGGAGCCTACTGTCTATACTCTCGCAAGAAGTTTATTTCACTTTTTATCTGCACTCGAGTAAATAACAGGCGCTGCTATAAATGCTACTGACAGACTGTCTTCATAAGTGAGTTGGTGATTTATTGTTCTTGGTACGCTTACACATACGACTGGCTTCTGTGTAACCATTGCTCTGAATGTAATCAGCATTTTCTTTGGAGATTTTGAAGGTAGCCATGGAAGCAAATCAGCAATGTTTTGCTGAGTAACGTCTATGTGCTAACAAAGCAGTTTAGGCTAACAAGTGGGTAGTTGCTGCTTTGGATTGCCTGTATCTCTTTCATTTTGCTAATCACCAGATTGTTAAACTATTAGAAAGAACCAGGCATTTGTAGGAGTAGTTTGCTGTGAGCCCTTCTTTGTGAGCCCTTCTTTGTGAGCCCTTCTTTGTGAGCCCTTCTGGGAGCAGATGTCTTCTGGGCACTAGGAGGCTGGATAGTCACATGCACTTCCTGCCACAGGCAGCTCGGCTTGTTGAATCCTGCATGCCCAGTTGGATATATCCTTGGTCCAGCATGGAAAGGTGCTGGGTGGCTGTGAGCTGCCCAGGTCTTGGTGCAGGAGCTGGTCTATCTCTCTTCCCCATGTCTGATAGCCCCATTTTGCAACCTAGGTTACATCTTCAATATGAGATATACAGGCAATAAAATTCCTCAGTCCACATCCTCAGTACCTCTACACCTCAGCGTATTTATTCAGACTCTCATAAATGTTTACTAATTTAGCTTTATTTTCAGTCTACTTATCTGCAATTACATAATTTCATTGATTAAGCAATCACTGGTTGAACACATACCATGAGCAATGCCTTATAGAGAAATGTGTAAACAACCAAAACTCAAATGTCAGAGAGAGTCTAAGAAGTACATGTTACGTTTCTTCTATTTATCTATTTCTATATGACAGGAGACCTATTTCCATATTGCTGCAAACCATTTTAGGAGTGAAGTCAGTTGCAAAATTTCATTAGATGATGGTTCATTTAGCAAAACTAAGAAATATCTGAAATATAAATGGTTCCACAAATAAAAGCGTTAACCACATAATGGAATGAAATGTGATTTATAAAGATGATACGTGGGTTTTTATTGAGACAGGTGAAAAGATTCTGGTCTATCATTAAATAAAAAATAAAATGTGATCACCATGAATTTCTTTTGGTTAAAAATGTAGATAAACATATTTTTATAAGGATACACACATATATTTCCCTTGAACAAATATATGTATATATAAGCATATATATATACACACACATACATATATTGCAGGGCTTTCGATTGACTGGAATAGGCAACTACTTGAAGGCATGTAAGATCTTGATGGTATCAGCCATGTGTTAAAAGAGGAATAACTGAAGCTTATTTCAAAGACTCACTTATATTTAATTCCTGAAGGTACTCAGTTCTGCTCTTGCTTTATAAGGTTTGAAATGCATGAGTGAGCAACAGATACATATAAAATTAGAAAGGTACATTTTTATTTATATATCTTTACCTATGTCACTACATATAAGCAATGCAGGGAATACATCGAGGGCTTTGCAGATACTAGGCAAGAATTTTACCACTGAGATATTCCCCAGCCCTCTGCCTCTACTCAGAGCCCCTCCCCTACTCAATCTAAACTTTTATTTGGCTATTTCTCAATGGTTCATTCTTGATGATTTATACTCTTTGCATTTTCTGTAACAAACATATATCGGCCCTAAAATATATGTATGTGTGTGTGTATATATATGTGCTTATATATACATGTAAAATTATAAACAATTGGCGACCTTGTCATAATATTAATTTAGAATGTGATTTAATCTTAGTTAACTTCATTTCTTGTCTTTGGGATTTCTTCATTGCCTACTTCCCTGGACAGAATATACAACAGACTCTCACCATGGGCTGCCTTTGCTCTGACGTGACTGTGTTGAAAGAGAGGGACAGGAAGAGGGAGAGGGAGAGAGAGAAGAAGGGAAGAGAGAAAGGAACAGAAGGAGGGAGAGAGAAAAGCAGGGAAGAGAGGAGAAAGATAGGAAAGAGAGGAAGAGAGAGGAGAGAGAAAGGAAGAAGAGGAAGAGGAAATATAAGAAGGAGGAGAATAGCAGAGGAGGAGGAGAAGGAGGAGGAGGTGGTAGAAGAGGAGGAGGAATGAGGAGAGATGAAGATCTGTTCTGGAAGATACAATTAAATGTAACCTCGAATTAGTGATTATTTCTAGCCACTAAGAGTAGGGGACTGCTTCCATTGTGCAAGTCACCTTATCATTGCTCAACTCTAACCTGTAATGATTTACATACTCTAAAGCAAATTTCCAGCAGTGTTATCAATAAAGTCTAGCACAGTGCCACCCCAAGCACCCCAAGCTTGGTGTTACAACCTTGTGCCAATAGGAGGTACACAGCTATTTTATGAGCATGAGAAGTGATGTAGACTCTGGTTCTGTCACCAGGAGAGAAGCATCTAGTGGTCCATATGTCCTATGGGTGTGAGAATGGAGGATCTAATGGAAAACAAAACTTTTGCTGTGTCTGAGTCTTAAGTCCCCAGGACTCCTGAGCAGACACACATTGGAGAAGCAGTACTTCTAGGTTTTTGGAGAACAGAGGGAAAGCCATGAGTGGTTGTAATGAATCCAACGGATGAAAGGCTGTTTTTGATCCCATACAGACCAGCATTAACTATATAGACAGAACTTGCATGCCTCCCTCAAACCTCCAAAGTGATATTTCTTCTTAGTTGGCTTCTTCAAAGAAAATTCTGTTATAGGGTCATGATGTACATTCGTGATAGAGTTCTTACCTATATTAAGGGAAATTTTGGAGTCAATTCCCCAACACAGCAAAATTAAAACAAAAAAGAAAAATTAATAAAAACATAATGTGATCATTTGACCAGTGGAATCACACCCATTCACACATGCAGCATAAATTTGTAGGTTTTTTTCTTTTTTCCTTTTTTCCATGGGACTCCATCTGCAATGGACAAGCTGTATGCTTGAAAAAGATTTCAAGTGAAGATGTTTTTGATCTGTGAGATCTGCCCACAGAAAGAGAACAAGAATTCAATGGGTGCTCATGGACGCTCATTGGCTGACTTCAGAGGAAGTGTTCACTATTATGTGGTCTCCCCTTGGGCTCAGAGAAGGAAGGAGAAGTGAGTATTTTCCTGCTAAGCACTGGGACAGCCAGCAAGTCTGGTATCCGGCACAGCCAACAATGCTGCAAATAGTTCATTTTGTTGCACTTAATCATACGGACACCACTATAGTGTCACTCCTTGAACATTCGACACCAACAGTCTCTCCTGGATCTAGACTGCAGGGAGCAGGTCATGCAGGTCTTGAGAGATAACAGGAATGCATTCAATGCCAGATGAATGAGAACTGCTTTTGAGAATTGCTTATATTTTACCCTGCAGGTGGAGAGGTGTTGGACAGTATAACCCTGTTCTGATTTTACTTCTTTTATTTACTTATTTTTGGAGATGGGGGAGGGGTTTGAAACCAGGATCTGGCACCTGATAGGCAAGTGCTCTACCACTGAGCTGCACCCCAGGCTGGCCCACAATTATCTTTGTAAATAATTTGCAATGCTCCACTGAGCAGCTGGTTAGTGCAAAGGTCAAAGTGAACCATTCCTGTCGTGGAATGTTGTTTGTTTTCATCTGGAGGTAGCTTCATCTTGGATGGGTCATGTGACACTGATGATCCTATCATCAGTGTGAACTAAACGTTGTGGTCATCTAGGCAGATTTGTTTAGAGTTCTTCAGAGCTGGGGATATAGCTCAGCAGCATAAACGCTTGCCTGGAAAGCCTAAGGTCATGAGTTCAGTTCCTGGTACCAAAAAAGAAGAAAATAAAAAATATAGAATCCCTCAGACTCTCAAATGAATATTTATTTATTTATTTATTTATTTATTTATTTATTTATTTATTTTGTTGTTTTGAGACAGGGTCCCGCTATGCAGTTCAGGATGGCCTTGAGCTCACTTTGTAGCCCAGGTTGTCCTCGAACTCACAATGCTCTTCCTGCCTCAGCTTCCCAAGTGCTGGGATTACAGGCATCCATCACCATGCCTGGTTTCAAATGCACCTTTACAAAGTACCTAATTTTACCAGGTGTTCCTGGAATTAAAGCTACTCAAGAGGCTGATGCAGGAAGACTGGAAGTCCCAGGGCAGCCTGGGCAACTTAGTGACACCCACACACCATCCATCCAACCATCTTTTCATCTCTCCATTCAGCACTCTATCTATCCATCTCTATCAGTGCATTGGAGACCTGGTTGAAAATTTAAAAGGAAAAATAAAGAGGGCAAGGGAGTGTGAAGACCTTGTGTTTCATCTCCACCACCACAAACAAAAAGCAACCTGAAAAATCACATAGAAAAATTTAGGGATTTAGTTCAGTGGCAGAGCATCCCTCAGTTTGATTCCCAGTACTGGAAAAAATGGTCATGAAAATGTAAAACAAAACGAGAAAAATCTAGTTTCTTTGATTGCACCTTACCTGTGAGAAAATAAGATTTTACAAATAAAATTTATCTAAGCCTTGCTGTGGAGATGAATTTTCCTTTAGAAGGTGGAAATATGTCTCAGCTATGTCTGACCCTAACATGACATAAATGTAAGGATTCCATTTGGAGATTGAGATCATACGATACACTCTAGTGACATTTCTCGAATGTCACAGAGGAGGGAAGCACTGAGACTGCTCAGTACAAGGGCCTCTCCTTCCCTGCCAGTGCAAGTTTAGTGGGGAGTCAAGGGGGAAAGTGACATTCTTTAATCGTAATCTTATAAGAGGATAAGTCCAGCAGGCTTTCTGTAAAGCTCTGCAGGGATGAGCTCCTGGCAGATTTTCCACTCCACTGAACTATGCTAGTCTACTGGAGTTTTCAGGTCACACGTTCAATAGCCAGGGTCATGCCTGCCTATGAATGGAAGTGTATATGCATGCACCTATCTATCTATCTATCTATCTATCTATCTATCTATCTATCTCTATCTATCTATCAATGAAATATCATCTATCATCTATTTACCCATGTCATCTATCTATCCTTCTATCTAAATATTTATCATCTGTTAGATAGATGTTCCACTCTGTCTGTCTGTCTATCTATCCATGTATTTATCATCTATCCACCCATCCATCCATCCATCCATTCTTCTATCTATCTATCTATCTATTTATCATCTATCCACCCATCCACCCATCCATCCATCCTTCTATCTATCTATCTATCTATCTATCTATCTATCTATCTATCATCTATCCATCCATCCTTCTATCTATTTATTTACCTACCTATCATCTATCTATTTATCTATCATCTATTTTTCTATATATCACATGCCAGATCTAATTGTTTATCTTTCTCATATATCTATCTGATTCTTCTACCTATCTACCTGTTGATTTATGTACCTATGTACAATAGTGCTTCAATTCATGAATGCTTCTGTTTGCAAACAACTTGAAACAGAAGCATTTGACAGAATTTTACTTCTTGTCTGCAAATTCTGTATTGGTGAGGAACAGGACCACAGCCATCTTCTCTCCACAAACTCAAACATGACCATCTGGACCAGAATCATGGAATGAATTAAGTTTGTGAAATGAGGTACAACTCTAAGTAAGTATATACCCATCCATCCATCCATCAATTCATCCACTCAGCCATCCATCTACATATACATACATATATCTAACTATGTATTTATTTATCACATATAGTTTTATCACACCATCTGTGTACCTATCCAGTTAACTATTATTTTCATTTATTGTCCTCTCATCTTTCTACCATCTGTCTTTCTCATCCCTTTCCAAATCATTTATTTATCTATTATTTCATCCTTGGATCCATTAGTCATCTATCATTTCTATTGCCTATCTGTTTTATCTTTATCATCTCTCTTTCAATCATCTATCAATTATCTATATCATCTGTCAACTGTCTGTTTATTCATCATCATCTATACATGCATGTATTGCTCATCCATCCATCATCATCTCTCCACCCACCCATGCCTCCATCCATCCATCTTCCATCGATCCATCTGCCACCCATTAACCCATCCATCCTTCCTTCCATCCATCCATCTATGCACACATGCATCCATCCACCACCTATCCATCCGTCCATTCATCTGTTCATGCATGCATACATGCATCCATCCACCATCCATCCATCCACCAGCCACCCATCCATTATCCATCCACCCATGCATCCATCCATCCATTAATCTACCCATCCATCTACCCTTCCACCTATCATTCATTCACTATTATCCCTTCTTCCACCCATCCACCATCCATCCAAACATCCTTTCATCTCTCCACTCAGCACTCTGTCTTTCCACCTCTTTCAGTGCATCGGAGTCCTGGTGGAACTTGGGACAGCCCTGTGGTCTCAGCTGCACTTTAGAAGGCATGCATTGCTCTCAGCCCTTTCCTGTCATTCCATCACAATTTAGCAGGGACAGCATGAAGACAGCAGTTTTCAGGTCATTGCTTTAGACATACCAGGAGCTGCTTGGCCCAACCCTGGCCCCAACTTCCTGCTTCTGCCTTCTCTTTACCCTCTGACTCTTGCCTGGGGGCCCTGGTCATGGAGACCTTGACCATGACAAAAAGCATGACAGGCACAGAGATAATAAACTATTTATGTGCAAAAGTCATTTGATGAGACAGCAAATCATCACAAGGAAAACTTAACATTCTCTGTCACTAACCAGCAACCTAGCTGATGTGAAGTGAATTACCAACAGGCTAATTTGAAAATGAAGCTCCAAGGGCTGGGGATTTATCTCAGCAGCACAGCACCTGCCCAGCAAGCACAAGGTCGTGAGTTCAATCCCCGGTACTGGAAACAAAAACAAAACAAAACAAAACAAAACAAAAAAAGCAGCTCATTTTTTCATTCAATACCTTTGTTTCAAGGACAGCGCATATTGTATACTCCCCTCTGCACTTCTACGAGATCCAGGACGGCTCTGGGTTTACAAATGAGATTAGGAAGGGGAGAGGGAGTCCCCCAGGCCTTACCCCAGGCTGAGGAGTTTGGTTCTCCCGTGTCAGAGCAACAAGTCACATTCTAGGGTTACCAGAAGCAGCTGACATTTCAGAATTCTTTCCATGGGTATGGCAGAAAGATGGCTCCGTTCAGAAATGTAGAAACAAACAGGCCGTTATTTCTGAGGGCATCTCTCCCTGTTTGGCACATGAATGTATTTCTAAACTATTTTAGGAATGCAACTTGTTTGTGAGATGGGTGGGGCGTATATTTTTCTGGGAAATCCAGTCATGGTGGCAGCACATTTCGTGGTATTTCTCAGATTTAATGGTGGCCTTAATGCTTAAGTGAAGGAAGTCAGACATGAAAGAAGGTTAGACAGTGCAGTTTCTCTTCTATGAGAAAGACAAATTATAAATAATTTAAAGAGTAAAACAAGAGAGGTGATAGAAAACAGGGACATAGGCTTTACAGAGATGGGAAGTGGATCTGAGGATGCAAGGAGATACAAGATCAGGGAGCAAAAAGGAAGAAAAAGTACGGAGATGTGCTATGTATACACACCAATTCCTGAAGACGAATGTAATCTTTATTTATCAGAAACATATTTTAATGAAAATAAAGGAAAACGGAAAGAAAAAGAAAATGAACTGAGATTGTGAAGCTGCACCCAACTGTGGAAAGTACCATATGAATTGTGGAAATGAGAAAAGTATTCCTCCAGGTCACTACGGAGTTATAAAGTAAGGAGCCAGCTTCCTCGCAACTATCAGATTGTGTCTGCATCTGTGACTCTCATTCATTTATTGTAATCCATCCTTTGTACAGAGTCCTGGAGCTTGCACTGACTGGAACCTTTCAGTGCTCTGTGTAGTGGGAACAAAGTAACCCTTCCACTTTTTTAGGTTCTGTCCTTGTGCCTGCAAAATAATCTAGCAAAACACAGCTAATGAAAAGCAAAGCATATAGCTTTCACTTGATGTTAATATTTACGAGGTATGAGAGAGCTTCACAAAAAAAGAAACCCACCACCCCTACTGAAACAAAACAAAACAAAGCAAAAAAAGGACTGAGCAACTTCATTGAAGATAACAGTATGCATTGTGGCACCTACTGTTAATTCCTACCATTTTGTTTTGAGTTCATGAGTCATCTTTGTTATTTTTGTGTTGAGTTTATTTTTGTCTTCATTGTTGTTGTTTTATTAGTTTTTTTCTCCTTGAAATTGAAAAAAAAAATAGAAACATATGGGATTGGAAATCTTTGCACTATTCAGACAAAGCACAATACTTCTAGAGAGAAGTTGCAAGAAAAACAGAAAGTGTGTCCTATGGGTACATTAATACGTACATATATGAGGCCCATCTTGGTTACTTTTCTCTTGTTGCTGGGACAAAATATCCAACAACCAAAGTTAAAGAGGGAAAGGTTTATTTAGTTCACAGTTTGTGGAGGTTTCAGTCTGTAATCAGCTGGCTGCAAGGCAGGGTGGCATGGTGAGGGGCAATTTAAGCAGCAAAAGAAACAAGAGCAAAAGGTGACGCGGGGAGCATGCCTCTGTTCCTCCTTTATATTGTACGCAGACTTTCTATGCACACCATCTCCCTGCCCTCCTCTTGCATGGGCTCAGGATATTTACAAAGTGAGGACTCTGGCTCCCTGCTGAGTCACTTAATTAAACTTCTAATCTCAAGTTGACACAATGATCAACATCTTGGAATGGTAAGTGCATGCCCTCTACATCCCAGGATGTAAACTGCTCTGTTACTTAGTTAAGCTTCTAGAATTCTCAAATTGACACAATGTATCAACCCTGACAAAGCTCATGAATGATGGGTTATTCATACTGTGTATTTATGTCAATTCTTCTTGGTGTCATCATGCTCTGGTTAGGAATGATATCAGCTCCCTAGATCTCAAGATTCTGGACTTGGAATCAGGCATGCTTGTAGTCCGTGGATTTCTTGCTTCCAGGTCACATGTCATGGGAGTGCTTAGCCTGCTTAATTAAGTGAGCCAATTCCCCTAGTAAATCTCTTGTATAAATATGTACACGCAAATATATGTATGTACTGATCGATCTGCATTAGTCAGTTTTTCCACACTGGGATAACAGGAAGTACAGTGAGCTTGGGCTCACACTTGCAGTCCATAGTTGGCTGGCTCCAAGGCAGGCAAGCATGGTGCAATGTTCTCATGGAAGAGAGGTGCTCACATCATGGTGACCACGAAGCAGAGAGAGGAAGGAGGTGCTGGGGAGAAGATACACACTTTCGGGGCACACCCCCAGTGACCCCTCTCACCGACACTTCCTCCTAACAAATCAGCAACAGCATCCTCATGACTCAATCACCTCTAAAAATGTGCCACCTCTAAACCCTCAGGGCCTATTGGGACCTCCTCAGTACAAACGGTAACACCTTCATCTGCCTGTTCTATCATAAGTGTCTATCCCTTCTTTCATCTATCACCTGTCCACCCAAGTACCTATATTTGTATATCAACTTTTTAGTTATCATCTATATGTCTTTAATTTTATCCCCTATTAGCTATCCTATCATTTATCTCTGCCATTGATCTATTTATATATCATCTATATACCTATAATTTAATTATCATCTATTAGTGAATGTATTTATCTCTCATCTATTTCTATCATCTATCTATCCACTCATCAATCATCTACTCTATGCATGGTCAATCGTACATTTATCAAATCTATGATATCTGTCTACTTATTACTTATCCATCTTCTATCTATAACTATTGGTAATGCCTGTACCTATCACATATCATGTATTTCCTTATGTATCACCCCATTCTCTGTGTATTTATGTGTCTGTCTACCAATCCAAGTATCCAGCTGTCTATTCATCTCTATACCTTCCTATCATCTACCATATCTGCTCATCTATCCATCTTGTAGTTTCCATCTCTCTGGAGAATCCACTGCATACATCCCTTTACATAGACTTTGGAATTTGATTCCTGAACTGCTGCACATATTGTGGTCCTAACAATGGTTAAGTACACGTGGGCCAAGGTAGCAGTCTGTGGTTCAGATTCAGTCTCTTTGTGTGGCCAAACAGCTTCTCCCTTAGGTTACAGTTGTCAATATACTTTCAGCACTTCAGCACACATTACTTAATGAAGTAGCCCTCAGAAAAGTGCAAGTGGAAAAACAGAATTCTGTGGTCGTTCAGTGAGGGAGAAGGTAGGCGGGTGTGGGAAGTGAGATGATTTCAAGGTGCACATCCATTTCCCTGAGGCAGGAGCAGTGGACAACCAACATACTGTGGGAGATACCTTTTCTAATATATATATAAAAAAAAATGGTAGGAGTGACCCAGGCCATATTTTTAAAACCTCCCCTTCTTTCTATGTGTTCTGGAATTGTAATTGTTGTACATTTTAGAAAATTAGTTTCTATATCCACGTATGTAAATTTAAAGGAGAAAATCTGAAACTCCAAATGAAATGAAGAACAAGTTTGAAATAGGGCTAATTATTAAGCATTAATAGCAACTTCCTTCCAGGGATTTATAAAAGGTCAACCTAATGAAATATTTGCTGAGGGGCAAAGAAGGTAGGGATAACAGGTTCCCCTCCAGCCCTGAATCCATTATTTATGAAACTTGCCTCCATTTTTCATGCTTGCTTGCAGGGATGTTTTCAAATTAAAATTGTGATAAAACATATTTATCTGAAAAAAAAAAAAAAACCAGGTCTGTTCTGATGGGTCCATAAAATGTAGCTGTGCAGAATTTGGTAAATCTATAGAATTAGCAGCATGATGATTGTGGCGAGCCAATCAATAGTTTGTAATGAGCGCTCTGCTTTCTGTTCAAGATTCTGGACCTGTGGTTGATTTTGCAGAACCCTTGAGAGACTGCCAAGGTAAAATGTACATGAACAGATCCAGAGAGAATTATGGAACCGTAATTTATTTTCAACTATAATGGAGAGGCACAGAAATGATGATTCTCTCCAAAAAATAAAAGTAGACAAGAAATCATGAGCTCTATTAATATGACATCATTCTTAGCAGGTTAACTGCATTCTCTTTGTCTAATAAAAATAATTTTATTCTCTGGGAGGGTTGAAACTTTTTATTTTTGTTTTTTTTTTTTTTTGCCAATGACTAAGCATTTGAAGAAACTATTGGAAATTTAAATATATCTCTGTGGTGGAAGAAAAGATCACTTGATACAGGTTTGTTTAAATCATCAAGTTTTATGGCCAGATAATCTTTCAGCATATCATTTTTTCTGCATAATTAAGAGCAAATTTGGGGTGGGTACTGAGGATCAACCTCAGGATCTTACATTTGCCATGCAGGTGTTGTGCCACTAAGCTAAATTCCCAGCCCCTGAAGCAAATTTTTGAGAGGAAGAATAAGTTCTAGAGTTCTATAGCATAATAGCATAAAGATAATTAACAATAATAAATAATAAATAAAACCAAAAAAATTTGCTATTGTTCTTTTCTTAAATTCTCTTTAAAATAAAAAAACAAGAATGATTTATATGTCTCAGAGTAGAAGAAAAAATTTGAATATAATCACCATAAAAAGTGATAAAACCTTAAATTGGTGGGTAAGTTAATTACCCTGAATTGATCATTACCTAGTGCACACGTGAATCAAAATGTGCCATTCTACTCCCAAACACGTACAAGCATGTACGTATCAGTAAGAAATTTCAACAAGTGTTTAAAATCATAATGGGGATAAAAAGAAAACAAAGAGACTAGTGATATAGCTCAGTGACGGAAGAGTGTCTGACATAATTGAGGTCTTGAGATTGATGTCCAGGGCGGCAAAATAATAATGACATTAACAAGAATGATAAATATAAAAGCAAATGTAAATACATATAAGTGCATATTGATGAACAATGAATATTACAAATTCATGTCTCTATTCATTGAAAAGATGGCATCCTATATTTACCTTCTATTTACAATTTATTTCATTAAAAATATAGCATAGGAACCTACTCAGATTGATCATTTGCTGACGTTATTATATTCTTTGTGAGCCTCTCTTGCCTTGAGATGAACAAACAAATGGAGAAGCAAAAACTGTTTCTGAAAATATACTTGGAAAAGCACACCAGATATTTGAGAGTTAACCACATGTGACATAAACTAACATGTACAACTGCAGTTTAATAAAAGATAAAAATAATTTTCCTCTTCTTCAATTTAATTTTCAAAGGTTGAACTTTTCTGCTGAATAGTTTAGAGTTCCAAAAAATCTGCATCGAGAGAACAGCATGGTAGGATCCCAGACAGGAGAAAATGCTTTGCTTATCTTTTGAATCCTTCAGTTCTGCTCCTAGAGAGATTGGATTTAAAAGATATTTTAATAATAAACATCCAATAAGAAATGTGTTCCACACACAGCAAACAGCTCAACTCAAACTAGTTTAAAAGTAAAAGCCATTAACACATCTGGTACAACTGTAGGGATAGGGAAGGGCTTAGAACATTTTGGTTCAACCACTCAACCTTCTCCCTTGCTTTCCTTTCCATTGCAGCAGCCTCATTATGAGAGAGGCTGTTGCCAAGAGCAACCAGAACCTCCTCATCTGCATCTTGACGGAAGCATTATGACTTGTCTGTCTTTCCCAGCGGTTCATTGTCCCAATTGTCATGAGTAAGATTTCCCTTGGAGAGAGCACTGGGAAGGAAGGCTGCCTCAGCAGCTATGTTCCATAATGAGATGCTGACATGGAGCTGATTCAAGTAGCAGCAATAGGGTACCATTCACTATCCCCAGGCTAAAACTTTTTCATTCTTGTAGAACACTCCATAATTTCATCGGGTTGCATTCATGTCACAAGTTACAGTGGTGGCAAAGCAGCAAGTTTTGGGCTAGAGAAACCTCAGACAGAAAGTCTAGAGATTTCCCCAGTGTAATGGATTGACCACTGGTGGTCAGTTTATAACCCCCACCTGAAGTGAGTAAGCCATGGTGCTGGGTGTGCAAGGCCCACCTGCGGACTGTTGCCAGCAGCATAAGAGACAGAAATGAAGAAGTGAGGCTGTTGGGAGCTGAGAAAGGGTGTTGGAAGCTGGTAGAAGCTGGAAGGAGCTGTTGGTTCTGTTGGAGGAGTTTGTTATGCTGGCTTTCCTGATGAACTTGGCTGTTTTCATCCTCCGAGGAGCTTGGGACCTTGTTGGCACTGAGAATAGCTTCGGTTCACTTTGGGGGAGCTCTGGCCCTCACTCTGAGCATCGCTTCCTGGCTCCAGAGGGGAAGAAGGTACACAGCTGAGTCTCCTGAAGAAGCTTGCTTCATTGGCTTCCCTGATGGGAACTTAGCTTTCTTTACCATTGGAGTCGCTCAGGACTTCACTGTTGCTGAGCATGGCTGTGGTATCTTCTGGGGAAGTTCTGTTTGTTACTTTGAGCGTTGCTTCCTAGCTCCAGGGCAGATCCCTCATCCTGCTAACACAGATCCTTTATCCCGTTGCACAGACTTCCTAGATTTCACCACTGACCTTTGGGCCTGCATGAGATATTGTTATGGGCTCTCGGCCTCCAGTGGGATTCATGGGAGGCATTGTTATAGGCTCTAGGTATTCAGCTGGACTCATGTAAGACATTATCATGGGACCCAGGCCCTTAGCTGGATAACTGGTCTATAGTATTTGTACAGATTTCCTGCACTCTCTTACAGATGATTCTTTGGGTGCCTATTATAAATAATCTTACAAGATATGTGTCCTGTATTATATGTTGCCCCTTGGAAAATATTCCCCAAATGAGAACACCCCATCATAGTTGGATTGTGGTGAATGTCAAGGAGAACAAGAGCCCAGATATTTTTAACGTCTGTTTCCTGTTGGGTTTTATTCTGATGACATTCACAGTGGATGAGTTTTGTATCTGGTGTGACCCCAGCTTTGCTTGAAATGAGGGTTTTGGATATGTCAAGTTGGTTGAACCAGGAGCATTTTTTAAGGTGATTGTGGTTGGAATCTAAACTCTGCAGGGTGTAGAATGTGCTGAAGATGCAGTGGTCAACCTTTGCTTGTGTCAAGCTAAGAGGAGGTCAGCATGGATTCTGCTCTGTTGTATTTATAACTGAGTAATAAAAACAGTAGAAGCACGGCTTCATTTCCTAGTACTTTTTTGCTGTATTCACTGAATAAAACTTTTTACTGAAAGAAAAGTGTTTCAATACATGCAGATTTTCAACCATGTTAAAAACCGGTAAAATTGATATGGCATATAGTAGAAGTTGATAAACGTTATATTATTTAGATTTCTAAATAAAACTCTGCACAGGAGTCGACTTTCAAATATTGCTATTTTACCAGTCTTAATTTATGTATTTGCCTACCATCCATCCGTCCATCCATTCACCCACCCATCCTATCCATTCATCTACCCTTTATCTGTCATTTGATATTATCTGTCTATTATCTATCTAACATCCATTCTAAGATAAAGAAAACTTTTTTGTCTGTGCTCTTCTGTAATATCACAGGGGCCTGTGAATTTAGTGGAGAAAAGACATTTAAAAAGGCAAAGGTGTATGTTTCTGTATAATATTAATGTTTGAAGAACATGACAAGTTTGTGGAAATAGTGTGAAAACCTACAGTAGTTTGGTGTAGGGCTTATGTTCCATTTTATTGTGTATCAGTACATGTTTGTAGTACATAATGAGCGTGTTTTGGTGCCGTAATTGTGATGTTCCCTTCTCTTCTTTCTCTTCTGTGCTACATCCCTAGATCCCTTTCCTATTTTAACAAGAAATGATGACTCACGTAGGAGTGAGTGAATATAATGGGAGTTTGGGACACCTTGGGCAGTCACTGTGGGAAGGTGCCTAGGGCCATTTGGTATGACAGTTAAAAGTTGTTTAGTGAAGTTTATCGTGCAGATCATGAGCCTGCCACAGAAAAGGAAAATGCTTTTACAAATGCGTGTTTATATTATCTGTACAAAAGGAGATCCATGCCCTCTTTTTAGCCAGAAAAGGGACAAGCCCGTATTTCCTTTTGCATCAAATGGCTTTGACTCAAGAGAAATCGTATGTTAAATGATACATTTTATAGTGGCAAATTCTGATCTCTCTCTCTCTCTCTTCGTGAGTCTCTGCCTTTTTCTGTCTCTCTGTCTCATGTGTGTGTTTCTATCTCTTCTATCTATGTGTCTATCCATCATCTATCTGTTTCTCTGTCCATGTTTTCATTATCTATGAAATCTATCATCTATCTGTCCATTGATCTCCATCTCTCTATCTTTCCATCCATGAGAGATCTAAGTGTGTATGTATGTCTCACTTATATTTCATGTACATCCTTCATGTATCTATCTCTGCCTATGCTTCCATATTCTGTTCAGTTCAGTTCTGTTCGGTCCTGTCCTATCCTATCCTATCCTATCCTATCCTATCCTATCCTATCCTATCCTATCCTATTCTATCTTATTTTATTCTATTCTGTTCTATTCTATTCTATATCTTTTATCTATAAAACTATCATCTATTTTCCATCCAACTTGATTGTATTCGTTACTTGTGATACCTGATAATTATATTTATTTTGGAGAATTGGAATATATATTTTGCAGAATTGGAATATATAATTCTATATATAATATATATACTATCTTGACTATTTTTGATCAATTTTACTCCACTATCTCCTCTTTTATCCCCTCCCAAGATCTCTTTCCCTATTTCTGAAAAGATCTAGCTCTTGTTTCCTACCATCTCTCCCTTCAGCTATCCAACCTAACTAATTCTTGGGCTCTCTGCAACATTCTTATGTATATATTTTGAAAAGTATGATTGAGACATATCAACATACCAAGATTTATTACTATCATAATATCTACAGAAGTAAAAACTTATCCAATAGTGAAAAGATAAAAAGATCAAGTAACTTGCTTTCTAAATTTGGTGTGATGTACTTTCACTGCATGAGTTTTACTTGCTATTTTAAATTTTTAGAGTTAAAAGATGATTTCCATTTTTAAGTTTCAGGGAACTTTGAAGGAATCAATTTAGCCTTCTCATCTTCAATTTGTCTCCAGGTCAAAATCTGTCCTCTTCCAAGGACAGAAGAATGAGTGGTATAGAAAGGGCTATGCAGACCTTGTGCATCTGTGACACATAGCTTCTGTGTCTTTGTTAAAAAATAAGATCACAGAATTTCTAAGCAGTTTCTTGCCTTTGCAGAAGTAGCATGGAATGCAAAGAAGCTTTGAGTGGGCTAACATGTTTAAACATCCTGCTTCTTGGAAACCCAATTTTACCAACTTTTCATGCACTGGCTTTCCCTGAGTCCTACTGTGTTCTCCTTGGGTGGATTTTGTAAGTCAAGAGGGGGCTCTGGCTTACTGATCCAGAGTTGGCTCCTTATAAGCCCTTGTCTTGACCCTACCCTTGCTACTGAAGTTGAAATATAGCTGTGCTTTTTTGATGAGGAAAATGGGGTTGTAGATAATCCTCAGAAAAAGATCATGCTTATGCCATAGAAGAGGTTCTTAAATTCTCTGTGAGTCCAGCAACCCTTTTAGTGCTAGCACAAGCAAAGCAGCAGCTTCATATTTTACATCTCTCGCATAGAAGCACTCTCCAAATGAGAACCACAATGCTTCTTTTGTTTTGTGTGTGGTTTACCAACGTCCTGAAAGAAGAACAACAAAAATGCTCTCACTCCTCATTTGGAACCACTCTTTCTGTTGCCACTGGGCAGTTTCCAGGGGAACCATATTATTGATTTTGAATTAACATGTGAGTCAACTTCATGATTATCAGTCACATCACTTTATATCATAATAGAATTATAGGTGGAAGAAAAAATATGGCTTGATTTACAAGATTAAAGAATGCCCTACGAAACCTGAATGCTACTTAAAATCCCCAAACTAGAGAGCAAGAAAAAGAAAGATTCAGGGGAGAGAAAGAGTAAGGTGAGAGAGAGAGAGAGAGAGAGACAGACAGACACAGAGACTGAGAGACAGAGACAGACAGACAGACAGAGAGAGGGAGAGAGGAGAGGAGAGAGAGGAGGGAGAGAAAGAGAGATCAAACCATCAAACCATCACATATTTTTATATACATAATGTGTCTTTAGGAGATTTTCTTTCTAATAGAGAAACAAGTACCTAATAGCTTTCACAATTATATTTTGACCTTGAAATGTACAATAAATCTGAAGGAAATTTGCACCTCCTCTGTGTTATTGAGAGTGAACACCTCAGTGATTCTTGATTTGGAAGAACTTTAGTACTGGATTATTTAACAGCCCTCAGGCGTCTTGACATTTGCTTTGGTGTGTGTCCACCTAAGTGTGCAGACTTCCCCAAGTTCTATGACTTAGAATTTCCAGGTTGCTTAAAGTGTGGTGCGACGACCAGCAGATAGTTATCACCAGCAAAGTGCTTCTTAGAGATGAGAACTTCCTGCTTCCACTCTAGACCTGCTCAATCACAATGCTCATTAGTACAAGTATTCCAGGAAGTTCAGGGCACATTAATATTTAAGGAGCTCTGATTTCTGTGTCTCTGCTTAATGAATTTGGCAATTTCCTCTGCACTGTGATGAACTTGGGAATATTTCTCCAAATATGAGTTGATGCTGAGGTGCTCCATTTATCTCACCCCAGAAGTTGAATCTGGTTGATCAATATACATTAAAGGAGCCAGTTTGACATGTCCAGTTGCTTTGATTCTGACAGAAGGCCCTCAAGGCTTGCAATAAGGACACCTGTAAGCCTCAACTCCGAAGGAAGGGTCACCAGGCTTTGGGAAGGAATATGTGTTTCACACTGAAGGCACACTTACTCTTCACTTGTATGTGTTGTTTAGCTTGTGTAGAATGTTACAGTCACTGGGTATAAGCTGGTTCAGGGACCCTGATGCAGTAGGAGACTAGCTTCCCTGGAAGGGTGAAGTCATGTACATTAACTCCTTTTCTTCTTCTGCAGCCTTCAGAGTATTGAAAGGACCATGCGATGTACTCATGTGCCATCTGCAAACTCTATTCGTTATCTGACTCTGCAGACCCGCACAGTCCAAGAGCCGGAGATTTTCCGCACACCGCAGATTTGATTGTTCTGGCAAGTAGTTTCCCAGGTGAGTATTAAGCAAGTCCATGAAGACTACCGAGGTTTCACTTAAATAAATGGACCTGACATTTTATGCAAAGGGGAAAGTGAAATAAGCTCACTGACTGTGGAGTGCAGTCTCAAAGCTCTGCCAGGCAGCACAGTATGGCTGTGAATTTGGGCTGTGTAAGAAGCGGAGGAATATAAGGCAATAAGTGGCAGATTTTAGGTGTGTGGTGCACCTGAGAAATTTCCCCGTTATAAGGGTGGCCAAGTACAGCTCCTTCAAATGTTATAGTTCTTTGTACTGTTGGCAGAAAAATCAGAGCTCCTTATGCAACCTTAGGCATGAAGCAATCAAGATGGAAACAAAGACATTATGTGTTATTAATGAGAGGTCTTCATACTTCATTGTGTGTCATTAATGAGAGGTCTTCATACTTTAGAATAAATGCTCATACACTTGATGAGGGGGGCTGTTGAAGAATGTGCACTGTGAGTGATACACCAGACTAAAATTGATTCTTCAGTGGTGGCTGCGTCCACAGAAATAAGCCATAAGATTAGCTCTAATGTGGAGGAAATCAATGGATGTTGTTCCTTTCACGGAGCAAAGCAGCGGGATGGGGATTTAGCTGAACGGCAAAGCGCCTGCCTGGCAAGCGCAAAGTCGTGAGTTCAGTTCCCGGTACCAGAGAAAAACCAAAAAAAAACCAAAAAAAAAAAAATTGAGCAAGGCAGGGGGGGGGGGAGAGGGGAGAGAGAGAGAGAGAGAGAGAGAGAGAGAGAGAGAGAGAGAGAGAGAGAGCAACTTGTGTCTCTCTCCCTACATCTACCTATCTATGGAATTTAGAACAGTATGTACGAAATGGCACACAAATGCAAGGTTAGTACTTTGAGACATCCTTTATATCTGTATTTAAACTGGCAGCTTCTATTTACCCCATTCAATACACTCTACTTAAAGTATACACTATTACCTAAACTACAACATCTTTTATACTTATGTTTTAAATAATCTTCACTAAATTGTTTTCTGCCCTCTCTCAAAGTAATATACAGACTGCTTTAGGAAATGATTTTTTTGTTGCAGTAAATCATTAAACATAAAATATGGCTCAATTTGTCAAACAGATGGCTACTGACTAGTGAATCAGATGAAAGAGTGAATAAATGAGATGTTTACTTTTCATCAATAAGTAAATGGATATAAAGATGTATAATACAAGCTCTGAACTTTGATTCATTAGCTAATTAAGGCACAGCTTCACTTAGATTTTGAAAAACATCTTGTTTTGGGTCAAATTTGAGATGTTACAAGAGTAAGAGACTGTACTAAGACTATGTTAAGTATGATTTCCAGACCTATGCATTTCGCATATCATAGGATATGTGACTACGAATTTATTATATAATATAAAATATATAAATGCAATGTCATGTATATTTATACAATACTTTTCATAAAATGTTTCTGTTCAAGTAAAGATCTAAATTTAGTATTTGAAGCACAATTAACCAATGATTCCAGCACATTCAACTGAAGGATCTATTCTTCTATGATTTAAATTGTAAACACTGTATATAAGAAATGTTACATTTCTGTGGTCTCAATTCACTTTTATTTCTAATATTTCTAGTCCTGAGACTGAAATATTTTGTGTTAGTTGGTATCACTTTATTATGAGTTTCAAATTCTTCTCATGGACTTTCTCCCCAGATTATCTACTTTATGTTAAATTTTAAAAAACTCATAATAACTGTATGTGTTCATGGGGTGCAGGACAATCAATGTTCACATCCACGTGCACAACGTGCATTGAATATATCAATCACTTTAGATCTGCCCAGTGATGTTAAAAACTCTTTCTTTTTTATTATAAAGAGAATAAAAAACAACAACATAGATAAGAAAAAGCAAGGTAAAATTAAAGAAATTGATACAGTGTTTCAAAATAAAATGATAGGAATTAACAGTAGTTGTTGTATTACACATTGTTATCTTCAAAGAAGTTGCTCAGATATAAATAACAATAACATATCTCTGGGCTGGAGATTTAGCTCCGCAGAACAGTGCCTGCCAAATGCAAGGTTATGAGTTTGATTTCTGGTAGCAGAAAAAAAAAATAAAATAAAATAAAAATTTAAAAAAATATATATATCTCTGAAAGTAAAGAAAATCTGGACAACTTCTTTGAAGATAACAATATGCAATATAACAACCATTGGTGAATTCCTACCATGTTGTCTAGAGAAGCTCTGTATCATTTCAATGTTTTTTAAATCTTTTTTATTCTCTTTAATAGTTTGATCAATCTTGTATTCTTATATCCAGTAATCTGAGCAACTTCATTGAAGATGACAATATATAATATAAAAACCACTGTCAATTCCTGTCATTGTGTTTTGAAACCCTGTATCATTTTTAGTGTTTTTGCTTTGTTTCATTTCTGTCTAGTTGTTATTTTATTGTTATTATTATTATTTGCTTTAGAGTAAAAAAAAAATCTGTCTTCTACATTTTTACAAATGTGTAGTACAACATGGTAAATATTCCTAACATTCTGTGCAACTGAACAACACAACTGTAACTCTGTATTTGTTGATCAATTTCTCCCTTAGGAGAAAATTTGAGCCTAATTTTCCTTCCATATGAACTTAAAATAAGTTTGTCACATTCCTATAAAGTGTGAGTTTTGTTTGGAATTAAATTTATAAATTATTTGAGAGCTAAGATGTGTCCATAATGCATTTTCTCCTTTTGTGTCAGGAAGCGTGATTTTGTATTTTTAAGTTTTCTATACACATAAGGACAGTCTTAGGAAATTTATTTTGAGATATATTTTATTTCTGCTTCCATAGGGTAAAATGCTATTTTCATCATATCTTAAAACTCTTTAGACATAACCTTTTTAAAATGGCCTTTTTTTCTATTTATTTATCACGTTATTGTTCTTTTTCAATGGCTATTATTTTTTATTTGCTTTTCTAAGAGGATAGTCATTATAATATCAATTAGTCAAAAAACTGATAGTAATATGTAGTAATTTCTTTCTTATTTTATTGTAAAAATATCTCTGTCTTTCTCTTTGTCTATGTATTTCCTTATTTATCTGTGACAGGGTCTCACTATGCACTTCAGGCAGGCGTACAACTCACTGTGCAGCCCATCCTGTTCTTGAATTCATGGAGATCCTCCTGTCTCAGGCTTTCAAATTCTAACATTAGATATGGGTGGTACCACATGGTGTTTCATCGTTTTGTGATGTGATGTTCAAACAATGCCTAATATTAATGATAGTGACTGTCATGTCTTGTGGTTGACTTTGGGGGCTTTTCATTACCAAAGAGATTTTGAAGCAAAATATAATTAAATCTTGCTCTTTGTTTTCTATATTAGATTGTTGATAATAGAGTGAAGTAGTTAGCTTTCATGCATGTGAGAAATCACTTCATTTTATACAAAGGGTCTCCTGAATACTTCTTTTGCATTTTACAAATTTTTAATAACTATTTGCATCGACATACTGTGCAATGTGAAGATTTTAACTGCACAGTTGGATGAGTTTTTGTATGTACATACACTCTGCTATCCAAGTACTCTTTAAGAGACAGAACACCTTCAGGACCTCAAGCTTGTTTCCTTATGGATAATTCAATCAATCTCTACTACTCACTGCTGGCAGCCAGTTTTCTCACTTCAATCATTATAAACTTCTTACCCTCTTTTCTTCTCTTAAGGTATATACAGCCATTGTACTATTTCCAGCATTACTAAATCCTCCTTTTAAGCGCCATGTAATATTCCATACATTCTTTTCTGGAAGTGCTCTTATAATATTCAAATATTTGATTATTATTTATAAGCTTTCCTCAGATATTTTTGTCTATCTTTCTGTGAACATAACAAGGTTTATTTCTCTGGGGTAAACACCAAGCGCAGATTTACAGATTGTAGAATAAGGATATTTTATTTCTTTAAAAACTACTAATTAGAAGTATTAATACATGAACATGAAATTAAAAAGTACATGGAAATCCCAACCAATACATAAATACTGGCATCCTACTGAATTTTCAGCTGATTGGAAATACTGTCTCTTTTGTGATTTTAATTTGTGCATTCGTATAACTGTGATGACTATTCACCTCCTTTTCTATATTTATTGGTCATTTCTAGGCATATATTTTTCTGCATTTTTATATTTAACATTTTACTCATCCTTAATAGATTGTTTTTTCTTTCTATGATTAACTTTTTTATTTTAAAGAGAAAGAACAATAGCATGTAACAACAAAGACAAAAAGAAAACTACACAAAAACAATAAAAACGATACAGAATTCGAAAAGAAAATGATAGGAAATTCACAGTGGTTGTTATATAACACATTGTTGTCTTCAATGAAGTTGCTGAAATTACGATATGTAAGCATGCAAGAATTTTATTATTTTTAATTCTCTTTGATCTGTTATTAATTTTTATTGCTTTGATGGTAATATATTTCCAATGCACATCTTATACATATCTATGTATCTATATATCTATATATATAAAATATGTATGGGAGTGTGTGTGTATATTTATGTTTATCTGTCTGTGTGTGCATGTTTATGCCAATATATGTGGCTACTTGAATACATTAATACAGAGAGATGGATAGCTTGTGAAATGGATCCAGTGAAAGACTGGATTTTCCATCCAGTCTTTCACTTACTTAATAGTTTACTAGGAACATTCTTTTTGTTTTTTTTTTTTTCCAGTACCTGGAATTGAACTCAGGACCTCGTGCTTGTCAGGCAGGTGCTGTGCCACTGAGCTAAATCCCCAGCCCCTGAACATTATTTAATGAGTGCAAGATTCAGCTTTGAGAAGATCCAGTGGGTCTTTGCTTTTATGTTCAAGACATGTTTTGCATAATTTCTAAAGAAAGTCTGTTTTCCAGTGATGATAATATTACATGACTACATAAAACTTAAATGGAATAAGTATTTCTAATTAAATATTCAGCACAGATGTTATAATCGAGGTGACTATATTATACAGAGTCAGGGGTTTGTGCAATATAAAATCATGTGTAACCTAACAATCTCCCATCAAAACAAAGCAAGCCAACCGACAGAACCTTAGAGAAATTTGCACATGAGGAGTTGTCATCACTAGAAATGCAAGCAATCAAACTATCAGGATAAAAGAATTAGAGATATTAAAGTTTGAACAATAGAATTAGCAAGAATGCATTCATCATGACATATACACTCAATTTCATACTGAAAAGGAATCTTTTTTAAGGATACAGTAAACCTCCACACAACTCACCCATGTGCTAGACTTTAAAAGAAATGTCAATATTTTCCAAAGAGTCATGTTTGTGCAACCTATGACACTCCTTTTCTCTGTCTTTGTGAAGGAGAATTTACAAGTGAGATCCTAGCAGTGAGTTGAAATTTATTCAGTCATATTGGCTCTTTTTTCTTGGCATCTGAGGACCAAATCATCAAAGTCACGATTTGCATGACAAAGTGAGTGCTTTAGTAAGTTTCAGGTACTGCTATTTATCCAAATGGAGTCCCTGTGGCTTTTGGTGGAGTGACCGAATTGCAGTTTAAATCTACAAGTGGGTGATGTTCTGCGAAAATTTTAGGGCATGTTTAAATGCCCCGTGGAGAACAAAACAAAACGATAAAGTAGCACTTGCAGCAAAAGGCTTTGCGTTTATAAGGCATTTAATATCCACTCTACGTTTACCAATGTGTCAATCTTTTCAGCATTGATATATAAATTCAAAGCAAAAAGTCCCAAATTTCCTGCTCAAAGGGCAGCTTTCGCCTTCTAAAAACATCACATCATTATGGATTCCACAGTCATTGTGAACTTGATCAGCGTGCTTTACTCTTCTTCACCTCATTTGAATTTTAAAAAACTTTGTTTGCTTCTCCTCCAATAATATCTTACCTATCAAGAATCCACGATGTTAAGTGGTGTAAATCAGACACACAAACTTAAATATCAAACAGTTCCTCTTATATGAAAAACCCAAAGCATGAAGAAAAAAGCAAAGTGTAAAACTGATGGTAGGAAACAGGGAGATAGATCTTTGGCAAATTGGAACAGGACCAAGAGATTGAGAAAGAGGGGAAAGCGGAGAGCAGAAAATGTAACAAGAATTCAGATGTGTTATGAACACGCAAAATTCCTCACGAGGAATGTGATCATGTGGGCTGCAAATGTATTAATAATGGGAGGAATCTGTTTGCAAACATTTATTCCAGCACCCAGTGCTCTGAAGCCTGAGGAGACAATTTATACTTTCCACCTGTAGACAATCAGAAGTCCTTCTGAAGACTGAACGAGAAGGGGCTGCGGATTTAGCTCAGAGGCAGAGCGCCTGCCTGGCAAGCGCAAGGTCGTGAGTTTGATTCCCGGTACCAGAAAACAAAACAAACAAACAAACAAACAAAAATGACTGAATGAGAAAGAAATTACATTCACATCATTGAAGAACTGTGGAGAGTGTTGTTCGCTAACAAACAGAGGGAGAAAAAAATCATCATTGCCATTGTCATCCTGTGGCTGCCTTACCCAGTCTTTCCAATGTTAATGCCTCCAGTCGCATTTATCTTCTTTTGCACCTCCTCCAAGCTCTCTCCTGCTCTTTCACACACGGGCACGCCAGGCTGCAGTCAGTTCACGGTGTGCTATGCATGGATTCCTGAGAAACGAAAACAACAACGAACCCTGATGGCTTTTGCTCTGTTCACTCAGGGAAGAAATCGAATTCTAGAAGTGTGGTCAGATTAAGGACACTGCTACCTACCAAGGGGCACACGTGGCTTTAAGTAAAATGAGAGGGTGTAGAGAGGGAGGGAAGGGGGAAAAAGAAGACAGGAAAGGAAGGAAGAAGGAACAAGAAGGGAGGAGAGGAAAGAGGAAAGGAAAGAAGGAAGAGCAAAGAAGGAAGGGAGAAGAAAGGAAGAAGAAAGAAGAGGTGAGGAGAGAATATAAGGAAGGAAAAAAGGAAGGAAGGAAAGAAAGAAGAAAGAAAAATATGATTTTTCCTTATTTCTAATGCAAGATGTCCATTACAGTCAAAAGGGCGTGGTAGCACACACGTGTAATCCCAGCACTCTGGAAGCTGAGGCAGGAGGATCCTTAATTTGAGGCCATACACACACACACACACACGTCCACATTCTCCATG
>NW_004955499.1:4775420-4779075 GCF_000276665.1 Chinchilla lanigera | reverse complement strand
GGGCCCCCCCCCAAAAAAAAAAAAAAAAAAAGGACTTTTCTGCTGGGGTCTTTATGTGTTGCATTTGAGATTTGTATATTTGCTACTCCCTGTTCATTTGCTCAGCATGCATGGAGCCTGGCACTTAATAAATCTTGGGGAACCTGGTACAATAACAAGACTACATTTGTGAACACTCCACTGTTCTGATCTGTGGGGGCCACTCAGTCTGGTGGAAAATAACTTTTAGTGCTCCAGAGAAATGGCACACATGCACGCACACATGCATGCACACACACACACACACTCACACACACACACACACACACACACACACACGTCCACATTCTCCATGGAATTGTAAAGAAGGAAAATACAAGTTCCTAGTTTTTGAGTGTCTCTGAATGTCAAGTACCAATGGTTTTCATACTGTATATGAATCCTGATACAAACATTGGATGTGTGTGCGTGCTACACACATGGGAATGTATTTACTTAAGCATAAATAATTTATATTATATATATATTCACATTATATATTGTATGCTTATATGTAACATTAAAGCTATTGTAATATACTTTATCTAAAGGTTACACTACCCATCTTGTATATGATATTATATACTTACATAGTATATATTTTTCAAAGCTGTAATTTTTATCAGTATGTGTTTATTAGTATGTCTTTACTGTGTATCATGTTTAGATTCCTTGTGTGAGGTTGGTACACCTACATAACACACCTTAATTTTTTTTAATCCCCTTTTCTCTGCCCGTCCATTTCTTGTTCTCTTTCCCCTTTGTGAAACATCTGTCTCCTTGCCTGCTCTCATCTTTTATAATAAAGACAGGTAAAGTTGAGTCGTGTGTAGTAAAATGGATGCACCTCCAAACCACAATGCTCAGTGAAATAAATCAGCCACACAATGTTAAAAATAACCTGGTTTCATTCTCTCTCTTTTTTAATTTAAAGAGACAAAAAAACCCAATGAAAATCACACTGAATTTCAAAACAAGCTGATAGGAATTTAGCAATGGTTATTATATTGCATACTGTTTCTTCCAAATAATTACTCAGATTACCAGGTGTACGCATGCAAAATTGATCAAACACTATAAGCACTGTTTTTTTCCATGAACAAATAGAAATTAGTAGTACAATTGTGTTAGCTATCTTGTGTATATATACATATCTTTTCCCCTCCTTCCTTCTTTTCTCCTTTCCCTCATCCCAATTGTTATTTCCTTTTGAGCAGTTTCTTTCCCTTTCACTATATCTATTGTACCTTTTGGATCTTATTTACTCTTTCAGGTTCTTACACTAGGGAGACAATACAGTGTTTACACATGCAAGTCTGGTTTATTTCACTTATGAGTATGGTCTCTAATTGCATCCATTTACCTATATAATAGCCGGGTGTTACGGTTGATACATTGTGTCAACTTGGGGAGTCTAGAGGTTTGGCCAAGTGACTCAGCAGGAAGCCAAGGTGCTTACTTTGTATACATCCTGAGCCTGTGGAAGAGGAGGGCAAAGATTATGTGAGAGCTACACGTCCCTTAGGTGGGGGTAGCCTGTTTACAAAGTAAAGCAGGGAAAGAAGCTTGCCGCCATTCCTCCCTTTTGCTCTGGCTGTTTGCTATTCGGCTGCCATTCCCTGCTTTGCTCTTGTTGCTTTGCTACCTTCTGCCTCGGAGCCAGCCAAGTATGGACTGAAACCTCCACAAACTGTGAGCTAAATAAACCTTTCTTTCCTTCGTTTTGGGCATTGGGTATTTTGTCTCAGCAACGAGAGAAAAGTAACCAAGACACTCGGTTTCTCTTATATGAGAAAACCAAAGTATATGTTAGATGAACTGGTAAAAAAGCAAACCAGTTACAACAATTCTAGTATCTATTCCACTATAATATATCATATGTATAAGCACTGTATTACATATATTCAATTATGTATATATCATATAAATTAAATATGCACTTCACCATAAACATGCAGGAAGCACACCTAACACCACAATCTGTACACATTTTGCAAGGTAACACATCTGCTAGGTGCACATCTATGTAATGTGGAGAAGAGCAGTTTTTAATTGTGCTGATTTCTCTGTAAGTATCTATGTTTTGAGACATGCTCTCAGTCTGTTGTTCAGGTTTTGAGCTCATGATCATCCTTTTGTCTCAGCCTCCTGGGTCCTGGGATTATGCACATGAGCCAAGACACCTGGCAAATTTTCCGTAAATATCTAGAGCTGTTTAAAATGCTTGCTTTCAGCCAGGTTGCCTTTGGCAGAAATTCTAAAGCTAAAGACTCTCTGAAATGATTTTGACAGGTAACCTTTGAACCTCTCTCTCTGATGACCATTTCACATCACATCACCAGTCTTCAAAAAAAGAGCAATGCTCATTTCCCTATTCAAGACATAGCTTGTTCTTTGAAGAAGCAAATCAGAGATATTTCAAACAAATATTGCCTGCTGAAGCACAGAGAATCACAGCTGATTGGTATGCAATTATATGTCGGGAAATAAAATATATTATGCTAGATTTGCCAAGAAAAGCACATTTTAAAGAAAAGCCAAACTTGTGTTTTGAAGAAACCATGAAACTACACATGATATATAATTTACAAAATTTAATATTAATATCTGGAAAAGAACTTGCTGCTGTGTATCTTACTGAATGCACATAAGAAATAGATTGCGCATAGTGGCACAGTTTTCCAATCTCTTCTACTTTGGAGGCTGAGGCAGGAGGATCCTTAATTTGAGGCCATCGTGAACAACTATCACATATCAGTCTCAAAATGAAATTGAAAAGGAGGATAAGGCCAGGCATGGTATTGCACGCCTATAATCCCAGCCAGAGGCAGGAGGATTGCTGTGAGTTTGAGGCCAGCCTGGGCTACATAGTGAGACCTTGTCAAGCACACACACAAAAAACTGCAACCAACCAAATAAACAAACAAACAAATAATAGGGATATAACTCAGTATCCCTTGAGTTTAAAACAAGAGTAAAATAAAAAAATTCAGTTTGGATGTAGCAGTAGATATAGGAGGGAATTTTCTTGCTGTATGATTTACAGACAAGAGTTTCAGTATATAACAAGAAGGCAAACAATACCTTCTTGTTCGATGGTATTGTTAGAAAGTCAGGTGGTCCTGGTATCAAACTGTCTTCCCTATAGAACTGTGTGATCTAAAGGCAGTTTATTTAATTCTGCAATTTGATTTCTGGACCTAGAAAACAGATTTAGTCCGGTGATAATCTTGCCATATGTCTTCCAGAATTCATCCATAGAAATGGAGAAGCCTAGTTGGGCATAGAGTCAAACACCTGTAATCCCAGTACCCTGGGAGGCTGAGGCAAGTTTGAGCCCAGTGTGGGCAACTGAGGGAGGCAAATTCTTAGCAAGAATTTGTTTCAAAATAAAAAATAAAACTATCTAGTGGAACTCTGTATTATCTCTATTGATTTTTTAAATTATTATTTTCTTATTCTCTTTAATGGTTTAATCAATCTTGCATTCTTCCATCTGGTAATCTGAGCAACTTCATTGAAGTTGACAATATGTAATATAACAGCCACTGTTAATTCCTATCACTTGGTTTGAAACCCCATATCATTTTTAATGTCTTCGTGTTGTTTTGTTTGTATTTTCCTACTGGTTTTTTTT
>NW_004955499.1:4766885-4775025 GCF_000276665.1 Chinchilla lanigera | reverse complement strand
GAAAGAAAGAAAGAAAGAAAGATAGCAGTTAAAGTAATAGGATTAAGAGATCAAGATGCACAGTCTTTGGTGCTTACATCACAAGAGAGGAAGATTTATGGCTCCAATTAGAATTTTTATGAATGGTATTGAGTTTATCCCCTTTTCTATTCTGATGGAAGAGGACCAGTTCAGAGACTCTCACCAGACAAAGAATACCAGCACCTTCACTTTGCTCATCCTCCCCTCCACTGCTACAAGAAACACATCTCCATACTGTGTCAGCATTCTAATCTGGGCCCTTTTGTTGTAGTGAGGAATAAGGCATAATGTATTCATCTCAAAGTGCATGCCATTGAGCAGTAAGCTGAAATCTTGCACAGTCCTGTTCTGTGCTGCAGGACTTAAATCCCCCTTTGTTCTGGGTATCCATGCTGTATACACTACCTACCTGATTATTACTTAGCAGCTGTGTAGTTTATCCAATCGAGTGTCACCAGGTTGCAACATCTGTGTGTAGAGTTTAGAGTTATGCATGATTCTGACATCAGCAGGCATTTTTGAACACCCCTACCATGGATAAAAGAAGATTACTGTGTACATATACATGCTACAAGCCTCAGTTTATATGTTCTTAGCTTAATACTTTTCTCATCTCTTTCTCTATTGGGATAGTATAGGAAATATGAAGGCCGAGAGGGGCCAAGAAAATAGATCAGTTAGGTACAGGTCATGGAGGAGAACCAAGGACATTTCTCTTGGGAACATTAGCTCCAAAGTGCAGGCAACATTAGTCAAACAAATGTCAAAGTTCTGCACGGACACTTCCTAGTTTTCCAAGACCACACAAAGATAAAAGATTTTGGTGTAAATATTAATATTGTATTTTCAAATGTTGTTGGATGAGTTACTTAAGGAAAAAACAGGCATGCAGAACAGTGACATACAAGATAATAAGACATCAAACTCAGTGTGGTGACACTCACGTATTATCCCAGCACTCTGGAAGGCTGAGGTAGGAGGCATGCAGCCTCCTAGGCATGCAGCCTAGGCAACTTAGCAAGACATTGTCTCAAGACAGCTGGAAATGTAGTTCAGTGCAAAGGCCCTGAGTTAAATCCCTTGTACTGAAAAACAAAAACAAAAACAAAAACAAAAAAAAAAAATGAGAGACATCCATATTTGGGGAGTTTGGGTACTAGCCACGGAATCCAGAACTTTGTTCGTGTTAAGGTCATGCTGTACCACTGAGCTGTACTGTAAACCCAGTGTTTATTTAGTGAATTACGCCATAGTTACTTATTTGTGACCTCTTACCTTCAATGACCACTACAAGTGAGTGATTTGCCAGTGAATGGTAAAAAAATTACACAGGTCAGGCCACCCTTTCAGTCGTTTTGAATCAGAAGGAGAACCAGAACCTGTCCTTTTAGTTCTTTACATGGACATCTGCTAAGGACAGCTAGGGGCCATATGCGTTAGATTGTTCGCTTCTTATATTGTTTTGTTTTGTTTTTCCCTGTGCAGGAGACTGAACCCAAGACCTCTTGCATAGTGGCTGAACTCTCTGCCGAGGTATTTATTTATTTAATTTTAAGGTAGGATCGTGCTAAGTTGCCCAGGTTGTCCGCAAACTTGCAGTCCTCCTGCCTCAGCCCAGAGATTAGCTGCAGTTACAGGCACCCTCTATCAAATCCAGCTCTTTCATTCCTGCTAGCTGTGAACTAAGAAAACTTTCCGTGGTTTTTTCTAACGTTTGGAGGAAAAAGAGCAAATGAAGAGAGATAATTGGTAACATGTGGAAATGTCATGAAATCCAGTGGTTTTATTGGAACATAATCATGTTCAACGCGATAGCTGTTTGGGGGGATACACCACCAGGTTGGAGTAATGGTGCTAGAGAAATGGCGCTCACAATATGAAATGTCTATTGTCTGGTCCTCTGTAAGAAAATACTGTGGACGGAGCCATAGGTGATGTTTATGCACGTTCAGGGTTCCAAAAGCTCCTTCAAGCCCCAATTCCTATCCATTCATCATTCCACACAACGATGGGATTACATTCACAAGAATAAGGGATAAACGTAGTTTCTTTAATTCTGGAAGGACCTCATTGGATTCATGTCTGTGACTGCACGTCAGGCAGATAAATGCAAAGAGCATCTGCTTTTTGAATGAGATGGACGGAGTTCAACTGCTCCAGCCCTTTCCTGGAAATGTAGACACATTAATTTATCCTGCATTTCACGTCAACTTCTGCTAAACATTACAAGTGACCCACATCTCGCAGAGTTGTTCTGAAGATTAAGTGGATAAAACAGATTAAACAGAAAAGGCACATGAAAAATTTCTTGGCCCCTGGTACACGGTTTAGAAAGAGTTAAGATGTGAGTTTTAATTGTCTACTTTCACTGTTAAGAAAGTGTGGGAGAACGTAAAGAAAATCAGAAGTGGACGATTAATGCTGTCTAGCCTGAAAAAAATTCACATCCAATACACTGTTATGTATTTAGCAATTATTAGAAGCAGGAGAAAATTGCTGAATGCTATTTTTTTAACCCAAGGCCTTCTGCATGCTATGCTTAAGCTTAGCCTCTGAGCTACACCCACAACCCCCGCATTCCATTTTCAACTGCCAATGTTGGTTTTCTTTGAAACTCTGATAACAGAGTCCATGTAAAAATGTGGATACATTAATTTATCTTGCGATTGTAATCCTCTTTTGGAAAACAACAATTGTTCTATACTGTGCTGGATTACTTGAGGGTCACATTCACAAAACAGGAATCCTTGAGTTGCATGCCTAGCATTGTAAAACAAAACCCCAACACAAGCAAACAAGACTCAAAACAAAATCTCCTATAATAGGCCTCCAGGAAAATGAGAGTTTAGACATGAAGATTGTAACTAAGCACGTAAAAGCCCTCAGAAATACAACACAATCATTTCAATGAAGCACTCAACGTCTCTTCACTGAATCACCCTATTTTGAACACTTGCTTTTGTGTTGCAAGAGGAACTGTTTTATTAATCTGGCCTTCTATTTTCATCTACGGTGTCTTTTTACATCTTGTTCTTAGAAAGTATCATTCTCTTCCTCTTCCCACTACTTACCATGGTCTCCCAAAGTGGCTACTCATTGGTGGAAGATGAAAATAAATATCAGCTGATTTCTATTTATATACAATACCCAACTCATAAAAGGCTGGGTTATTCATTACTTGTTGCTTTCTCTCTTTTTTGTGATAAGTCATGAAAATATCTAGGAGATGAGATATTTCTGAATTAGAAAGGCACACATAGTGTTGGAACTAGACTGTAAACCTGAAAAATCAGTCTACCGTCAAGCCAGGAAAGAATGGTAACTTCGAAGCCTTTCTAGTCTCTGCTGTGGGTAAAATTTGGATATCCCAGTGGGTGGCCTTGAAAATTGCTTCAGGAGGCTGGCTCCCTTGAAAGGGATTGGAAAAAATTTCCCATATGCTTCGAAGGGTAAGTCTGAGATTCTTCTAAAGCTAAACACATGAAGGTATTTCCACAGAGCAGAGCAAAGTACACTTCCCCGGATTCCACATTTCCCTCTCACGTTACTCTTTGCTGCTTATGTGATTCTGTTTATGTGGTGCTACATTTCTGGAACTGATCCCTGTTAACCCTGATAGTGGTCTTTCTCTGTGGATATCTTCCTCCTTCAAAAACTAAAATAAATTTCTCTGGGAAAACTGAAAGTAAAGTGCATTTTAGGTTTAAAGAACAGGTAGAATCTCTAGGTGCCAGCTCAAGCCTTAAGTGTAATATTTCTGTCCCGTGTGTATAATTCTGACATGATCTAACCAAGTATAACAGTAATCGGCTTATTCAGCTTGCACTTAAAGAGTAGCTCTGAATAGAGATGAAAGATGAAACATGTTTGACTTCATCTCTGTATTTGCCATCTCTGATAATCACCAAGAAACAATATTTTAGCTTTGTCATATGCTGTATTATTTGTGAGAGCAAAGCGTGATCAATTTATTAATCAACCTAGAAACTATTTAAAAAACCTGTGTTTTTGGGGGTTTTTTTTGCAGGATGATTTAAAAAAATTTCAAAAACTCTATGCTGCAATGAATGGATCCTAGGACTCATGTTGGAATTAGGTGTAACCTTGAGTTAATAATTTAAACTTACTTTGCCAAGGTTAATTCATGTCCTTAAATACAGAATATAATACTTCTATTTTCTTCATTAAGGAATCTTATTTTAGCTGAACAAAAACATTTCTGGAATTTATTAGGCCAGGAGGCAAGGTAGTATCTTAAATGTCCCAACTGAATATTATCTTTTCTTTCACAAAGACCCACGATTCATTTTGCAAAAGGATCAGATAAATCAGTGAAATTATATTTGCATTTTAAAATGAATCCAACTAATTCCCCTTACATATCTCACTCTATAATGCAATTCTTATTTTATATATGAACCATCTAAGCTTTGAGCAGAGGAGGTGGGTATTGAACCCAAGGTCTTCTGTGTGTTAAGCACATGCTGAACCACTGAGAACTGGTTCAGCAGAATTGAAACCAAATTCTTTATAAGATTTTGCTCATCTGTGGAAGAAAAGTCATTAACTCCAGGCAAGTGAGTTTGGAGTCTGTGAGTTTTCACCTACATAGTGATGAGCTTTGCTTATTATGACAGTATTATTCTAGCAACTCTGACTCATTTTACTCAGGCTGCTACGGCATCAGTAACTGATTCCTTTCTACCCTTCTAGATTGGGCACCTGGCCTATTTTCAAGGCACATTAAATTGACTTTTATTTTCGTCAACGTGTACTTCTGATTTTCTTTTTTCTCTTAACAGGTACTTAGTAAAATTTTCATTTCATACTGTTTATATTCCTATCATAGTATAAAACAAGGTGGACTCCATAACTTGGTTGTACTAGGATATAAATGACTGATTTTTCTTTCTGTTTTTACCATGTATTTTCATTGAATGAAAGGGTAAAACCTTAAGAGAAAGGAATTTTTTGGTTTAATCACAGACAAGAGAAAAACTAGATTTATTTAATAAAGAGATAAAGAAAGGGAGTTGGAGAAACAGTGAAACCTTGGTCTAAGCGGTGATGTTTTTCACAGGAGGTGTACATAATTATTTGAAGTGATGCATATTATATTAATGACCTCACTCTAGTCATTCATATACATCACAGCATCATCATTTTGTATTCCATAAATGTATATAATTTAAGAAAAAAAATTTTTTTCCTCTTTAAAATAAAACAAGAAAATCTAATATGCAATTCAAATGTTTTTAAATGCGGAACAATTAGAGCAAATACTATGGGATCAATGTTCTGGTTTCAGCAGTGTCTGTCTGCTCCTTCAAGATGCTCAGCCTACTGAGAGGAAAGAACGTAACGTGACTGACACGTTCAGCCAGCTGTGAAGAAATGACAACTTCTAAAGGTATCTGAAGCTGGTCACAAAAGCACTCCTGATAAAGGAAATGCTTGGTAAAGTGCCAGGAAGGTCTGATCCTCAAAAGACTTCACTGAGAGTTGGAAGGCAAGCCACTTCAGGAGAGGATGTTGAACCGTTTCAGACATAAATGGCACATAAACTGAGCAGAGAATGTGCTCCTCAAATCAATAAGTCAAAAACTAACAACCCAGCGAGAAAGATGGATGAAAGATTTGAACCCGGACGTCTCATCTTGGCCATGGCAATTCTCAATTAAAAAGTGATATTGATGTTCATTAAGTATCAGGACATTTCACATTAACATCAAAAGGATGGAGTTAGACAGGACCGGCTAAAATAGCAAAGGCTAGAGGAGTGCTGTTCACATGTTAAGGAAAATTAATGAAATTGAACTTTCTTTCCATTGAGGTGAGGGTTTACACTGAATAATTCCTTGTTCGGCACTACTACAAAAGATGAGCCTAGACTTCTCTTTCCATTCCTACCTGTACATTTGACAGATGTGTACTTGTGTATGCCAGAACATCTGCTCAGGGATGTTCACAGCATCATCATTTATCAAAATCAAGAGCAGGCAATAAACTAAATATTTGTGAAAAAAAGAACAAAGTCTTTAATTGTTTAGTATCTCCTAAAGAAAATTTAAAAAAAAAATTCAAAGAATCAGAGCCTGTAATTCCAGCACTCACGAGGCTGAGGCAGAGGATCACTGTGAGTTCGAGACCAGCCTCGGCTACAAAGTGAGTTCAAGGCCACCCTGAGCTGCATAGCGAGATCTTGTCTCAAAAAGACATACACACAAAAAAACCCACAAGAAATGATACAGAATTTCACTAAACAAGATGATAGTAACTCAGCAATGGTTGTTATATTGCATATTGTTTTATTCACATTAGTTGTTTATGTTACCAGATAGAAGCATGCAAAATTGGTCAAAAATAAATGAAAAGAAAAAAACAAGCATTAACAGCTCCTTTCAATAAACCAATGGAAATCAGCCATACAAATATCCCAGCTATCCTTCCAGCTATCCTTGTGTGTGTGTGTGTGTGTGTGTGTGTGTGTGTGTGTGTGTGTGTATGACCAACTGGAATGAAGGAAAGGAGAAAAGAAAGAAAGAAAGAAATGGAAAAAGGAAAGACTTTTCATGAAATATCATAATGTACAGAAACAAAAAAAAGTGAATCACTATTTCATGCCAAAATGTAAATGTAATGCTAGGTGAAGAAAATTAGAATAACCCAGATGACATTATTTCACATGGATAGAGCTTAAAAACATGTGTACTCTATGTGTGGCAGCAAAATTTATTAAGAACATTAGTTCTAAACTCGACCTAGAGGAATGGTAATTATTCAGAGACAGTATTGTGTAGCTGGAAATGGTAATGATGGTAGTAGTTAACTTCTTTTCAATCTGGGTCAGAAATACATGGATGTGTTTACTTTTTGATCATTTGCTTATTGAGATAGATGTGATATCTGTACTTTTCTTTAATACTGTATAGGTTATCAAGAGCTTAAATAATCCCTTTTAAGTCTAGGCAATTGATGTAGCTAACTACAATCCCACTTGTACTCCACACCTAATGTAAATGAAAAGTTTCAGGAGATTTTTCTTAACTTCATTGTCTTCATCTCTCTTTGCTTTTTCAGCCCAATGGTATTTTCCCTTCCTTTTCATTTTCTCTTTAGCTGGTATTGAAAAGCACAGCTTTCATTTCCCCAGAGGCTTTCTTACACGTGGCCTTGATTTTCTGCTCATTTCTACCTACATTAAGGCTGTTGAAACTTGGAATCCACATGATACCCAAGGAATGTGAAGAGTCAGGCTAAAAAAAAGTGTAGTTCCAATCTGTAAGCCGTAATAAGTTCCAATCATGGAGACTTCTGCATGTTTACAATATGGTGCATGTGTTTGTTGGTTTTCATTGCTGGAGCAGAAACATAAGACCAATCAACTTATAAAGAGGAAAGATTTATTTTGGATCCTGATTTTGCTTATTCCTGTCCATAATTGGTCAGCCCATTTCTCTTGGGTCTGTTGTAAGCATGTAGAACCAGTTTTCTCTGGACAACAGAGAGAAGTGGAGAAAGAGGAAGATTTGACTATAGAATAGATTTTGGTGAGATCCTCACCAAATAGAATAAAATCACTGACACTTGTTAACTCTTAGTATAGGAGAAAAAATATCCAAGAAATTTTTTTGTGTGTGTGTTTGTTTTTAACATAGACACACTTAGTTGCCCAATACAGTAATTTGCGTTTATGAAGTCAGCATCACACCCATACTGACATTGATCAGCAAATACAGACTTGGGCCTCAGTGTAAGACTGCCTTTCAATATGTCTTTTCTGGCTCACCAAGAATCCTGATGGAAATATTTTTCATGAAAAAGACAAAGTCTTCCATGCACTTTATATCTTCCCAGAGTGATCTTAAAATTAAGCACAATTCTTTAAACATACTTTACAACTCTTTTTTATTAGTCCGTGTGTAAAGTGCATAACGATTACTTTCATCATGAGGAGTTGATATGTATACATAATACATCTTGACTTTTTTATCCCCATCAGTCCCATCCATCCCTCCCTTCTTCTTACAGCTCTTGTTCACCTTCATATTTGCAAATGTTCGCTTTCCATTTTTTCTTCAATTGCTTTTATTTCCACTCCCTTTCCTTCCTCCCTTCC
>NW_004955499.1:4721920-4766382 GCF_000276665.1 Chinchilla lanigera | reverse complement strand
ATTATTATATTATATATATTATATAATATATATGAAGGCTTTATAAATGCTTCCCACACTCTTATAAACTTTTTCACTCTCTTATTAATCTTTCCCATACACTTATAAATACTTCATATGCTCTTAAACACTTTCTACACTATGAAGCCTACGTTACTTTAAAAACATGTAAAATTCTGTATGGGTACTCCATGGGAAGTGGACAAGGAGAGATGCTGAACGTATGGGAGCAGTGAGAGAGACTGATGCTGCAGTCACTGAGCCAATCAGCACCCAGGATACAGAACACAGTGCTGTGGTTGGCTGCCTTCCAATCCATCAGCCAATAGTGTGTCATTACAATCTCATGTTGGCAAACTCGCGCAAACGGTAGTGGTGTACTGCAATTCCACTCTGCACAGTACAGTGATCATCTTCTGATGATATACTGCATTTTATTTTGATTTAATTTTCTTTTAATATGCTTGAATTAACATTTTTGTAAGGTTTTAAACTTTTTTAGGCAAAAATAAAGTTATAAATATTACATAAAACCTATAATATACCACAAAATCCCATGATATAGCAAAAATTCTGCAATGTATAATTAGATGTATTTTTAAAAAAATCCCACAAAATATAGTGAAGCTGCAATAAGTAAACTGTGGTATAGCGAGGGACGACTGTATTTATTTGTTTTGGGTGTCTCATATAATGAAACCATGCATTATTTAAGTCTGTGTATCTGATTTATTTCACTTAACATTATGGTCTCAGTGGTGTTTATATGCAGTGGAGTATTACTTTGGCAGATTTAAGCTCAGTTCTCCCAATGACTAGGGACCACGCAAAAGAAAACACTTAGAAAGTCTTACAGTTCATTAACTTATTGTTTAGAAAGATTAAAACTCAAGTGATGGAGACCACTGCAAAGCAGCTCTGTTCAAGATTTAATATTAACCTTTTCACTTTCCTTGCTTACTTGTGAATCTGTCCAATGTCTAGGCTGCTCGTCTGGAAGTGGGTGATGGACTCATAGTAAGGGCACCTCTGTGAGTCACTGATCCCTACTAAAAGCAGTAATAGTGTATGAAGCCCAAAAGTCTCAAAGGATAAGATAAAGACACCTGGATCAGATCTCAGCTAAATAAAGACTATAGCCTCAGGCATCTCACTCCTGGGTGGGTTAACTCAATACCTTACTTGGAGAAGTCCCTGAGTGATTCTGCCCTTCTTGAGTATTTCCCTTCCTTATTCTGATGACCAAATAAATACACATCACCCAAAGAAGGTCTTGATCTTAGCCCTGAGAGAATCTCAAATTCTGTGAGAGGGCTTTGATCATCCTGGAGCCCTGAAATCACTCCATTTGCCTCTTTTTATTTAACCTTCACCATGTACTCATTAGGGAGATTGTGGACCTGCTCAGCCCACAATAAATAAGGGATATTATTAATCTGATCTCTAAGAAGTGAACTCTTAAGTTTCCTCCTGAGTATTTTATTTAATATTTTTAAAATTAATTTTATTGGTACATTTTAGATATACATGATGATAATATTCATCATAGGGAATTTGTACCTGTGTATGATATATCTTGATTTGAATTCTTTCCATGCTTTCCCTTTCATTTATTCGAAGCTCCAAGGTGACACACATAATATGATTTTTCAATAAAAAGATCAATGGTGAACATTTATTACTTCTTCCTTTGTTCAGGAAATATACTAGAAATAATTCTTTAAGCGGTATTGAAGAGACCATTCTTGAGAGAACCATTTGGATAGAAATAGCCAGCAAGGATTTATTGAGGCAATTTTTTTCTTAAATGACAGTCATGTGGGATGTTCAAATTATTGTTGCTATGGGAGACAATGATGGTTCACTGACAGCTGGAAGACTAAAGTTCCAAAATGCCTTGGAGAATGCTTGTCCAGGAATGGCATTGTTCAATCCAAGCGTCATGTGGTAAGAGAGAAAAAAAAAAAAAATGGGTCAAACGAGCAGAGCTCAATCATCTGTCAGAAATGACAGCATTCTTCAAACTTCATTTGCCAATAAAATCATGGGTGGCTCTATTTTTTTCAGAGGGTTTCACATTCTTTGACGTTCCCTTTCTTTATCTGCAAAATAAAGGTTACACAACTTACAGGCATGGAAATTGATACACACTAACCTGGCAGACCTATACCTCCTATTTTCTACTGCCAAGAGCAGGAACGGGTAGGTGTAAAGAATGACAATTATGTCTAGCACAAGCTAGCTCTGTAAGCAGTTTACTTACTTGTCAGGATGTGCCAATCGATTGTCTGCATTTGACTATTGAAATATATATTTATTGCATTTATTCTTGCTAATAATTTGAGGCTGCTGCTTATGTTGGGGTTAAGGACAAGGAAGTATAACAAGTGGAAGAATGTTTTCAAACCACAGGCTTCCTGTTACTGTCCTTAGATTAAAATATATATCCTTCATGATGCTTCTACTTTACATTCAAGTCTTTTAGGAGACTATTTTTTCCTTAATAATTCAAACAAAAGAGTCCACCTCTTTTACAGGTTCATATCTCTGGGATCACATATCCCTTCTCGCTTTCTCAGGAATTTCGTCCTCCTGCACTATGTTATTCTCAGGGTTTGTTTGAGACACACCAAATTGGGTTGCATCATTAGTCCTTATATTCCTTCTTGAGTCTTCCTGGGTGGAAATCATTGGAAGAACGTTGTGTCCTCATTCACCTGGGCTACCCTTGGCTTGTTTGTGGTAACAGAAAAATGACTCATTCTACATCCACAAGGATGGAGAAAGAGAGATACACCATTCTCAGGCACTGTCTTTGTACCTGATTCACTGGAGTTGGTGGGATTTGGTTATCCATCAGAGCACCTTTGCTTGGACAGAAACCACATATACCACCATTGTTCACGCACAACAGGATGACCCTGTGTGTCTGCCCTCAGGGTTGCCGGCCCAGCACAAGCAGAAGACATCCTTGTCCAGAAAATGCTTCAGACAGCACATGGGGAGCGACTTCCAGGCTGCGTGTAATCGCAGTGTGTTACTGAGAGATTTGCAGCATAAGTGGGCAGCTCAAGCTGGGATTCGTTTCCTAAAGATAAAGGGAGTGAAAGAAGAATGCTAATAAAAGAGAATTTAAACAGTAAAACAGAGAAATAAACAAACAAAAAAACCAAAGTAAATGCATCAGGTGTAGAGCTGAGGAAGACAAAGTGCTCACTGTCTCCAAATTAGGTCTTCTTAATCAATGAAAATGAGAAAACAAGGTTCAAAGTAAGCAGAGTTATATCTTTAAAATCACCATGAGACTCTCTCTCCCAATAACAGGTCTACTCCCTCCCTCCCTCCCTCCCTTCCTTCTTTCTTTGCTTCCTTCCTTCCATACCTCTCTTTCTTTACTTTTTTCCTCCATCTTCCTTCTCTTTCTCTTCTTCTTGTTCCTTTGTTCTTCTTGTTCTTATTCATCTTTTTTGGTTCTTATTCTTATTCTTGTTGCTGTTATTGCTGTTGTTGTTGTTCTCCTCCTTCTCCTCCTTCTCCTCCTTCTTCTCCTCCTTCTCTTTCTTCTCCTCCTTCTCCTCCTTCCCCTTCTCCTTCTCCTCCTCCTTCTTCTTCTCCTTCTCCTCCTCCTCCTCCTCCTCCTCCTCCTCCTTCTCCTTCTCCTTCTCCTTCTCCTCCTTCTTCTCCTCCTGCTCCTCCTTCTTGTTCCTCTTCTCTTTTATGGTACTACAGCTTGGACCGAAGAACACGATAACATTGATATATGTCCTGAGCCATCATATTTTCTCTTTCTCTCTCCTTTTTTTTTTTTTTTTTTTCATTTTGAGACTGAGTCTCACTATGTTGTCCAAATTGGCCTTGAATTTAAGCTCCTAATGTCTCAGATGTTTGAATATCTGGGATTACAGATGTGTATCAAATCCCTAGGCCTCCCACTTCCCTCCCTTCTTCCCTCTCTCTCCCTTCCTTCTTTCCACTTCCTCTCTCTCTCTCTCTCTCTTTCTGTCTCTCTCTCTGTCCTTACTGCCTTCATTTTTATGACCTTTTCTGTTTGTAAAAATAAATTCCGTCTGCATGGAAGTCTGCCTACTCTTTGAGAACATTCATTTTGTGGGAAGATGAATTTGCAGTTGTGTTTCAATGAAGATAAGCTGTTGCCACCAGCCAGATGTCTTAATAAGATTCTGTTTACCCTGGGAAGAAGTTGGAGCAGCTCTGCTTCAAGGGAGGAAATACGGAAAAGAAAGTACTCTGCAAGGTCCCAGTGGACGATTTGTCCAGAAGACAAATCTACTAAAATGCAGCACTGAAGTCCCCATTCTTGGGAGAATAAGAAGATATGGTTTGTCACTGTCACTACAACCTCCCAGTCCTTAACATTTGCCAGTTCTCTGTGTATATTGTGCATTTACCTAGCTTACTGCCTCAAAATATCCATTTCTTTCCCTTTTTTCCTTCTGGACAAACTACTCCAATTTAAAACAAGACAGCTGGGTATGGTAGCTCACAGCTGTAATCCCAAAACCTTGGGAGGTCGATGCAGGAGAACTGCAAGTTCAAGCCCAACCTGAGCAATTTAGTGATTTAGCAAGATCTTGTCTCAAAATCAGAAATTAATATTGGGCCATGGTTTAGCCTAGTTTGAGGATCCTGGATTCAATCCCCAGAAAAAGAAAATAAAAGAAATCTTCCCATCTCTCTTCCTGACACTTGTGGAGGTGGACAAAATTACTTTGTAGTATATATTGTAGATTAAATAGATTAATCTGTATTACATCAGGTAAAAAGAAGACTGACTTAGTCTCTGGGCTGATGTAACAATCCACTATAGACTAGGTTCCTTATAGATCCCAGAAATTCTGGCTCCCAGTTCTGGAGACTAACTTCCATTGCACTGGTTTTTATCTTAGTCCATCAGGGCTGCCATATGCAATCCCAGAGCCTGGGTGGTTGATATACAGGAGATCTTGGTGGCCCAGTCCTAGAGATTGAATTTCACTGAGCTAGCCTGCCCCTGTTTTAGTCCATCAGGGCTTCCATATGCAATCCCACAGCCCGGGCAGCTGACACATAGCAGACCTTGGTGGCCCAACTCCTGGAATCTGAACCAAAGGTCCAGGTGTTTCAGAGCCCATGTCTGCTGAGATTGCTTCCTGGGTCATAGATGGTATTTTCTCACTGTGTTCTCACATGGTGGAAGTGGCAGGGAGCTCTCTTGGATTTCTTGTATGAAGACACTAATCCCATATCCATGAAGCTCTTCCCTGATGACTTCATTATCTGTCCAAGTTTCCAACATCCTCACCACCACCTTGGTGGTAAGGATTGACCATAGGAATTTGGGGGGAGGGGCATTGCACTGGTCAAGGGATTAGGCTGGTATATCATTCAGCTAGTCATCTCAGGGCACCCTATGCAATCCCACGTGGATGACTGATAGCAGGTCTGGATGACTCTGAGGCCTAAAGCCTGAAATTTAAAGTCAAGGCATGGCAGATCTTGTGTCTGATGAAAGCTGCTTCTTGGCTCATAGATGGTCCTTTCTTATTGTATCTCCACGTGTTGGAAGAGGCAGGGAGCTCTGTTTTATAAAGACATTAATCCCATCCATAAGGCTCCACTCTCAGGACTTCCACCTTTACCAAAGCCTCCAGCTCCTAACACCATCATCGTGAGGGTGAAGCTCAGCATGCACGCAAATTTTAGCGGTGCACACACTTCATCTAAAGCAGAAGCTAGTCTGTACAGAGATAATGTACGGAATACAGAACGCATATTTTACATGAAAGTCGAGCTGACATTTGAGATCTAGGAAGCTTCACTTTCTCTATGTTCCCCTAAGAGCTCATGACTGAGAGTTCTCATTACCTGAACAGCGGTGATTTTGATGTCATTCTCCAGTTTAGGAATCAGAGCTGTCCTTTTGGTTCTAATCTTTCCAGTGCCTGGCACACATAGCACACACAATCCAGATATTTCTATGCTTCTGGTGGTTAAATGAAGGTTAACAGAACAACCTGTGTTAATAAACTAGTGATTTACTGTGGGCACAAACTCTGGTAAGCAGCAAGAATTCCTGCTGTGGAAATAGGCAAATTTCAGGGATTCCTTTGCTATCTTGGGGTCCTAAGCAAGTTATCAGGCTCTGTTAGGGCTAGAATCACGGGTTACATAAAAAGCTGTCTTCAAAGATCACTAATGGAGATCTCTGCAAGGACTCTCCAATTTCCTTCAGGAAGTGGCTTGCTTTCTCATTCTGCCTTATTTGGAGAAGATGCAAGAAGCCCATCTGAGGCTGGATGTTCATGTTGGGTGCTTGAGGCTGTACTCTTCCTTTGCCAAAGCCCAGTAATGCTCAGTATTACCCAAAGTTGCTTTACTGTTTATATCCACAACCTTCTGAGACACATGGTGGGGCCTCGACCACCAAAGATCGCAAAGAAAATATGCACGCACTTCACAGATGTAAAAAAAAAAAAATTGTTCTCTGTGGAGTGGGTGAGATCTCCCCACTGAGTGGTCTTTTCTTGCTCTCTCCACAGAGGAATGGATCATCTGAAACCAAATTTGGATGTTATCATGCATACCCTACCCTTCAGAGCCTAGGGAGACAAAAGCATGACTTTCCATTGCACATTGATTATTTTACAGATCTAAAAGCAAGGGACAGATGATTTGGGGAAAGTTGTACTTGAGGGCCCAGGACTCCACCATACGTTCTGACAAATGGACCATATGCTGTGGTCTTTGCAAAGGCAAAATTCCAGGGGAACCAGGAGGATTTCCCTAAGTAAAGACTAAAGTTCAACAAATGCTATCAAAGCTGTTGTGCTGATTATTTTCAGTTGGCTAAACCTAGAGTCTATCAAGCAATTAGCTCCAGAAAATCTTATTGGCTTCATTTCTCCTTTCTGCTGTAATCAGGGGGCTTTCCTGGGAGTTTACAAGTCTTGGGAAAACTGGCTTGCATAGAATTCATTGCATTGCCTCACACTGGCACACCTGTGCTTTCTTCAACGTGATACTTTGCATCTTTCATGATAACCCAGAGCCTCTGGTGATCATGAAAGTGTATAGGATACTCAGAATCCCAGTACCAACAGTGAGATGATGCATGCAGAACAGTTCTCTCCATTGGGCAAAATCTTCAGTCATCTAATTTGAACCAGGGAGTCCAATATACAATGGGAATTAGGCCATGTCCTTTTGGGCATACGATAGAGGGCAAGAATGTTCCTGAAATCTCATGTGCACCAAAGTCAGTTGGAGTACTTAGAGCAACACCTCCAATTTCTACTGCTTCCATTTCCTCATCCTTCCTGGAGACAAACAGATGGGGGTGCCTCATGGAAGCACAGAACACTCTACCTCATTCTGTCACTACGGTTCGCAGAGCCCTGACATCATCTTCCCAAGGGTTTGCCATGAAAAAAGCATCTTCCTGCCATTGGCTTTTAAGAAATCCTTCAAATTAATTGTAAATAGGGATGGAATTCTTCCTTTTCCCTATGGGTTCCATTTACACCCACTTCTATGATTAATTTTTAATTTCCTTTTTGTTAACCCATGTTTTCAGTACATATGTTTATATTCCTTGTGGGGAGCTGGTGCCTCACACACCTTAACTCCTTTTCTCACCCACTTGCCCTCTCCTTCCTCCCCACCTCCCTGCCCACCTCTGGGTCCCCATCCCTTTTGTAACAGACCTGTCTCCCCATTTCCTTTTATTTTGCTCTTTATTTATAATTTGCACTTCTCATATAAGAGAAAACATACAAAAATTAAGCTTGTGTGTCGTAATTTGCTTAGCATTTCAGTCTCAAGACACATTCACTTCCTACAAATGACTCTACCCTTTATGGTGGAGCAGTATTCCAGTCTGTATACATACCACATTTTCTTTATCCCTTCATCTGTTGCTAGACATACTGGCTTTTCACAAGATTTAGCTACTGCAAATTATGTTGCTATAAACATGGATATTCATGGACCAGTATGATACAATGTGTTTAACTCTTTTGGGAAGATACCCAGCAGGGGAATAGCTGGGTCAAGTGAAATTTTTGGTTTCAATTTTTTGAGGAATCTCCACATTGCTTATCATAGTGGTTGTACGAGTTAACATTCTAACAGGCAATGTATAAGTGTTCCTTTTGCCTGCCCTGGCTCCCCGCCCTGCAGCCTTGGCCACATTGGTTATTATTGACTTCTTGATGATAGTCATTCTTTTAAAATGAAGAGGGGGGCTGGGGATATAGCTCAGCGGCACAGCACCTGCCTGGTATGTGTGAGGTCATGAGTTTGATTCCCAGTACAAATAAATAAATAAAATAAAGTGAAGGGAAATCTCGGGGTTGTTTTAACCCGCATCTCCGCTGGATAGACGTACTTTCCAAAACGGCACAAAGACACTCCCATTGTAAGTTTATTGTATATTTTTATGCATGCAGAGGGGAGGTGGAGGGAATTACAAGATCTCCGTCACACTAGGACACTGTGGGGAGCAAAAGGAAGCACAATTAATGATTCCGTTGGAAAGAGAAGGTGTCCATCAACATTTTCCAATGCACATCGGGGCATATGGTCATCTCTTCTGTGAGGGCAGAATTTGAAAATGGGGTGTAAATTGCATAGGACACCAAGGCTGAGGGACTGTAAGTCCTGTCTTCTCAGAGCTGTCTTTGCATCTGTCACCTTGACTCAAGGACGATTCTGTGAACCCTTGAGCAAACTCCTCCTGCCTCTGTCAAGCCTAGGTCAACTCGGTAGAGTTTCCTTCTTGCCCACTTCCTGTTTCCTGCCTACCCACTTTCTCTTCCTCTTCACTCCCAGCAGGCATACTCTCTTGCGCATGTGCATTGTTTCCATAGCCGCCATCACTGCGCAGAAGGCAGCCATTACCAAGGGTCTGACTGTCATTTTCAGGTTTGGCCACTGAGAGCTTTAAAGCTGTGCCCTTTCTCCTTGCTCCTGCCCGACTGGCCAAGCCCTTGAAAAAGCCTGCAAGAGACCCCTCTTGAAGGGAGTGGGAATCTCAAGCCAGTTGAGCCCTCACCCTCAGTGTGGAGAAGCCTAGAGCTTTGTCCTATCTCCTAACTGGAGTCAAATCCAGACCGCAGCAGCCGCTTTGCTCTTCGCTCACTCCACACAAAACGTAAGCCCTTCCATGTGGGAAATCCCTCTGTTCTTTGCTGCATGTGTAATGAACCATTTTTATGTTTGGAATATGGTTGCCATACATAATGGCCACACTCATGGGGGGGGGTCCGTATATGACCATGTCACATCTTAATCATTTTTACTCCTCCCTCTCCCCAATAGCCCAAGACCATTTTCCATCTCCATAGTCTAGCCCCCTGCCCTTACCACCTCTCCTACATGTTGCTCTCTAAATTATTTCTATTTGGGATCTCTCATGTGAGAAAAACCATGTGATATTTAACCTCTTGGGTATGATTTATTTTTCATAGCATCATGGCCTCAAGATGCATCCATTTCCCTATGGGTGACACAAAATATACCCTTTTCATGGCTGAGTAGTACTCCACAGGGTATATATGGATATATCACATTTACTTTATGCATTCATTTGTTGATGGGTATGTAAATGTAACCTGCTTCCATGATTTAGCTACTGTGAGTTGTGCTGCTGTGAAAATGTGCTGCTGTATACTACAATATGATGACTGTAAATTTTGGGGGGAGATATCCAAGAGAGGTATAACTGGGTCAAATGCAATTCATATTTTTAGTTTTCTGAGGAAATTCCATACTGATTTCCCTAGTGGTAGCAAATGTTTACATGCCCATCAAAAAAGAAGAAATATTTCCTTTTCCCCACAATATCACCAGCTTTTGTGGTTTTTTTAGTTCTTTATTTATGTATTTGTTCCTTTTTTGAGACAGGGTCTGACTATGTCGTCCAGACTGGGCTGGAACTTGTGGTGATCTTCCTGCCTCAGCCTCCAAGGTGCTGGGATTATAGGCCTATACTACCCACTGGGCTGAGTTCTTGATGATAACCATTCTTTATTAGAGTAAAATGGAATCACAGTATCCTTTTGATTTGCATTTCCCTAAGGGCCAAAGATGCTGAACACTTTTTCATGAACTACCTGGCCATTTATGCAGTGGTTCCTCAGTTTATGAACTTAATTTGTGTTATAATTTGCGAAGAAATGGACTCAGATATGTTTGCTACCCCATGTGTACTCTGCCAATGGAAGTAAAATTTTGCCAGACAGTTTTGTTTGTGAACCAAATTGCTTGCAAAGAGTGGTACTTGTCAATTAAATGCTCTTGTACTTCATTTTGTACAATTGGGAAATGCAATAGTAGTATATTATGTTAGGATGCACCTCTGTAAAACTTTTTTTAAAAACCCTTTTGTCTTTTATTTACATTTTAACTGGTTTGAAAATGTAATAAATGCTCTATTTTATTATTCTGTTTCTAGAAGTGTGCTTTCATTGCAATTCCTCAGTTTTCATGGCACCTGTTAGTATGGGGGCTCTAAGTTTCTGACTTTTAAAATGTACTCTGGACATTAGTTCTTTGCTGGGTAGTAGATGGCAGAAAATTTTTCTACATTTATGTTGTCCCTTCACTCTATTGCTCATGTCTTCTGCAGTCTAGAGGCTTTTTAATTTGATATAATCACATTTGTTGGCTTTTTTTATATTATTCCTGTGCAAGTAAGGTCATGTTCAAAGTCGCTGTTTACACCTATGTCTCTAGTGTGTTATTTATTTTATCTTGTAGAAGATTGTGTGTTTCTTTTTCTAGCTCTTGATGTTGATCCCTTTATATTTTATTTTAGTACAGAGTAAATGATAAGGGCCTCAATTAATTTTTCAATATTTAAAGAATCAATTTTCCCATGTGCTAATTAGGCTATATTTTCTCCAGCATGTATTTTTGACCCTTCTGCCAAATATCTGTGGTTATCTGTGGCTCATCTGTTCACGCATTAAAAAAACTTCTGAGAAGGAGGCTGTTGAGTGGTCAGATGGGATTCTGGTCACTCAAATAAAACACCAGCCGAGTAGCAAACTGTCTATTTCTTAAATAAATAAACAAACCTATCATGGGGTGTACGTGTGCATGTAAAAAGCAACTCAATTATTGCCTGTTACTGTCCTGGGGTTAATAAGAAGTTATGAATAGACACCTCCAGTCCTGCACCCCATCAGCTCCATGGGTTCTCTGTAATTTTAAGTAAAATCATCTGGTTAAATAAAGTTCCAATCTGGCTAAAACCCATATACTTGTTTTTATGTGATCAGAAAACACACAGACTGTATTTTGTGTATGATTTTGTCAGCTTGAGTAAGAAACACCCAACGGGATGCTCAGCAAAGTTCTGGGTACAGAAGACCTGCCTTAGCGAGGACCGTCCCTAGCATGCTCTGAAAGGGAAACAAAGAAGGAAGGATTCTGCTGTTTCTTTGGAGGAGTTCCAGTCTTTACCTTCAACTTGGACATCAAGTCTTGGCTGCCAGTGCAGACTCTTCAGCTTCCTTCACTGACTTTCAGTCTCCTGGTGCAGACTCTCCATTGGGGCTTCTGCTACAGACTTACACAGGACAATGCAGTCAACTCCAAGCCTTTGACTGGATCATTCCCATCCCCAGTGTACAGACAGCTATTATGCACCTTTCTACTCCTGACTCTGTGGGCACCCATTGTAAAGCAATCTTGTAAATCCTTATATGTTTATATATTTGTTTTTTTTCCTTGCCTTTTTTGAGACAAGGTCTCGCTATGCAGTTCAGGCTGGTCTTGAGCTCACAACAATCCTCCTTCCTCATCCTCCCGAATACACAATTACAGGCTTGTGCCACTTCACCCAGGAAGTATATCTTGCATTATATTTGTTTCTCTGGTAAGGACCGACTTATACATCATCCATCTGTTTTTAACCATCCATCTCACCATTCACTCATTTATGCTTTCACCTATCTATTGACTTTCATCCATCCAACCATCCATCCATCCATCCATCCATCTGCTCATCCTTCCATCCTTTCATCCATCCATCCATCCACCCATCCATCCATCTGCTCATCCATCTATTCATCCATCCACCTGCTCATCCATCCATCCATCCATCCATTCATCCATCCATCCATCTATCCAACCATCCATCCATCTGTCCATCCATCTATCCATCCATCCATCCATCCATCCATCCATCCATCCATCCATCCATCTATACATCTGTCCATCTGCTCACAAATCCATCCATCTGCTCATTCACCCATCCATCAATAGATTCAGCTACCTATTTTCTTCCATCCATCCATCCATCCATGCACCACCAGACTATCATCCACATTTAAACTCATTCATCCATCCATGAATCCATTCATCCTCACAGTCATCTTTTTATTTTATCCATTATGTACTTATACATTCATCCACATATTTTTCTATTTGTTTTCTTTTACCCATCTGTCCATCCATCTGTCCATTCATCCATTAACACATCAACATATTCTTCTATCCATCCGTCCATCAAACCATCCACCTACCTTTTGACTTCCATCCATTTGCCTACTCACCCATCCATCCAACCATCCACCCATTCATCCATCCATCCATCCATTCATCCATCCATCTGTTCAACCACTCATCCATTCTTCTACTTATTTACTTCCATCCATTCATCTACTACTGACTCATTCATCTATCCATTCACATATTCATCTACTTCTTTTCTTTCATCCATCTTTTCATGCACACATCAACTCCTTTTATTTGTCAACATATTCATTAAATTTTTCTGTCCATGTATCTACTCATCCATCCATCCATCCATCTCTTCACCCATCCAACCCAATCTATTTCTGTAAAGATTTTACAGTAGTTTGAAAAAAGACACAAAATACATGCAAAAAATAATAAACAAACACAGTAGTGAACATACCAAACCAACAATTAGGTGCAGATGAAAAAAGACACTCACGCCAGATATACAAAGTAAGGACAGGGTTTAGACTTGTATGAATCTGCGTTCCATGTGGCTTTCTCATCTGCAATATGAAGACCACATGTTTGATATGGGTTTCTTATGCTCCCCAAGTGGCCTCTATTTGTATCAAGATTTCTACTGCCTCCAAGCTAAATAGAGAATCACTCTGCGTTATTTATTGTATCTCCCATCAAATATTGGATGGCATTCGAGTAGACATTAACACATGTAGGCTATCATCCAATTTCTCTCATCAAAATCTAAAGCAAATTGGGCAATGAAAGAAGAGGAGAATGATTAAAGACTAATCGGGTTGCCAATACTCGAAAAATCCATTTTACGCCTGTAGCACTGACTGCAGAAAAAATGTATACTTAACATTTAGCCAAAAATAAAAAAAATCTCTGCAAAAGGCCTAAATATAGATCACTCCATTGCCTTCAAATCAGCCTGAAGAGCGTGCACAGCCTGGCGCGGGGGGAGAAACTCAGTGGTTGTGAAGATAGTGCAGCTTGCAATCAGAAGGAATGACAATGATGATGCCGAGCACTAGTCCTAGAAAATCAAAACACAGTTAGCCAGCCACTAAATCCCATTATGAAATATCATAATCATTATTAGACCTCTCTGTTATTCCTCGGAAAAGCAAGAGTTGGATACGATATGCCAGCGCCAAACCATTTGCCGTTGCGGGGTCATTATTTTTTATGGCGCTACTAAATATACTCATCATTTTACAAATCCCAAGTTCACCTTCCAAATGCAGGATCTTGTCCTTCTGTGTAGAGTTAATCAAAGTTGTAAAAGCCCTTTATTCTATGTCTTTATTTTCCCCCACAGGGATGGGGGAATAAAAAAGCAAGGAATTCGAGAAGCAGAATCACTGGATTTGAGAAAGAAACCTTGAGATACCATTGTCCTTCCAGTGACCTGGGAGGGAGAGAAATGGAGATTAACTCTTTACAGGAAAATAGATGTTACATGTATTTTCTCAGAAAAAGTATGCTTTACTGTTGGGAAATTCTTCTTGTGTCCAACCTCATTTTTAAAAACACTATAACGAACCTTTTAATCATTAACTGAAAAAAGAATTGTCCAGTGTCTTCTATGGGATCATTATAATACCCTTAGACTGTAATCAAAATTTCACAACAACAGTGGCAAAGAAATCAGGAATAGCAATAATTTTCCTCAATTTCATACCCCTTGTAGAGAAATGCCATAATCCGTGCCCACTGGAGGTCTTCTTCTGGATGGTATAAAGGCAGAAAACACAGCATATCTCTGGGCACAGAGTGAATATTCACGAATCCACAATGAATGAGTGAACATGTAATTCAGTGTAGTGTTACTCTGTAAATTCAATACAAACCACTCTGGACAATGAAAGGAAAATATGCACCACACATTTCTTTTGACTCCTATTCTAACAAGGAAAGTCAACATGCATAAAGTGCAAACTAACCTTCTGTAAATTATTCCCAGATAGAATTATGTGAAACTTTCATTTCGTTTGTAAGTTAAAAACAGCTTAGTATTAGCTGCATGATATTATTTATATTGTTCTACTAAAATGTATCTCCTGCTCTTTTCTTTCTTTTCTCTCTTAATACAGAAAAAGGTCACTTAGAACGAGGCTTGGATAAAGTATCATGAGGCCTTGCAAAAGTAGCTCGGTGTAGATCAGAATGAAAGCCAACGCATTTGATTGACATATGCACACTTTTGCTAAAGTATAAACCTGGTGAGTGTTAGACACTTCTTTCAGCTACATGAAGTGTGTGGACCAACAAAAGAGTGGATTCCCTCTTGTGTTGATTGAGTACACAAAGCTAACGAGCCAGTAAGGAAGAAAAGTTGGTGTTGATATAAGGGCTTTGGAGAGGATGGGTCTGTGATAAAAACATAAGGACACACTGACCACGCCAGTGCTCACCTCCTTGTGTGAGCTTGTACTGTTCTGTGGATGACCTCACATCTGACATGAGTCTTCATTTCTTTGGTAAAAAGTTGCTGAACCACTTAGATCCCATCTTGGCCAAAGCCAGGGACAAAGGATTCTGTTGAATAACGGTAGTCCAAAGATGTCCACATCCTAAATTGAAACCTGTGTGAGTCACCCTGCCTGGTAGAAGAGACTTCCCAGGTGTGATGAAGCCAAAGATGCTGAGAGACGGAGTTGGTCCTGGGGCTGGTGCTCGGTACTGATGTGTGTAAGAGACTCTTTCTCAGAAGAAGGTAGGAAGATTCAAGAGGGGCGGGCCCCCATCAGTTAATTCCTTTGTACTTTAATTCCTTTGTAGAAATAAGTGCAGAATGGAAGGATGATAGTTAGATGAATGAACAGATGGGTGGGTGGGTGCATGCATGGAATTACGATGTCCAGAAGGGGACACTAAAAAAAAGCATTGTCTTCAGTTTCTGACTTGATAAGAATTTATTATAGCAGCTTTAGGAAGGTAATGCAGACCATCCCTTGGGGTTTCTATCACCAAGAACACACATTTTCAAACTGAGGTCTGGATTTTGAGACTCTTTGACTTCAGAGCTGCAGAGAGAAATTTACTTCAGTGACAGATTCCTAGATATCTAGAAATACTTTTAATGTGTTTAATATGTTAATTTAACTTTTTTGCAACTGTTTAACACTCCATTTACATTTGAACGTCTGGGATCGTGTATTGAGCCTTTCCTGTCCTTTAATTGAAAGACACCCACCTCATTCTTTTAAGAAGGGCATGGTGAAGGAGCTTAGATTCCAGAGCACACTGGAGATTTTCCTTCTTTTGGAGAAGTGATGGTAACCCTTTCAGGGACCGAGTGCCAAACTGCATCCCCGAACCCACTTATTTATAACAAAGTGGCAATGCTGCAGTTAACCCTAAAGACTCAGGTTTTAGTTTAGGAAGAAGAAATAGTTCTATATTAATATGGTTTGTCCTAAAAACAAAAATACAATAACACATGTGCCATAGGTTTGCCACCACTGTGTTACTGGAACATATGAGTTATTTTTTGAGCCAAGACAAGTCAGTGACACTTACTTGTGAAAGGCTGGGGATACTTGGGAGCAATAAGCTAGTAAGAACTTACAATAAGGAAAGGGACAGAGGTGAAGGAACAATCTTTCCAGATAGTATGACTAGCCACCACTGCTACGCCTACCACCCCTGCTCCAAACTGGCTTTTTCGCTGGACATAGGATGTCAGTTCTAAGACCTAAGAAACCCTTTGCAACCTGAAATGTGCACGTCATCCTCTCTGCAAATTGTAAACCTGTTTATGAGCAGAGGGTGAAAGTTTCACAGGAGAAACCTCACAGGGTTTGGTTACCTCACTGTGTATTCTTCCCCGCCTTCATGCAGCAAATCGTAATAAATAACTGTGACATTCAAATCCTATTTTAAGGTGCTTAGCATTAAAAAGAATCACTGTCAGGTCCTACACTCAAGAAACATATTTCCTGCTAGAAATTAGACTATCACATATACATGAACACACACATACATATGTCAACATCATGAATATATATGAAATAATTTCTGGAAGTTAATAGCCACCACTTTAAGCATGTCTTATAATTGTAGAGGCCAAAGGTAATGTATTAATCTTATGATATCTTAATAAAATTATTATTAAAATATTCATACAATTTTTTACTTTCCTGAAGTATATATACATTTTATACATTTTTGTATATTCTCTCTCTCTCTCTCTCTACATATATATATATTCCTTCCAAAGACCATTATTTTTCCTTTAACAAGTACCATAAATTAGTAAAGCAAAATATTCTATTTATATATGGCAGCACATTTTCACTTATATATATATTTTACACATAATTTTATAATATATTTTTCACAAGAGCCCATGGAGCTATCCCAGTCTAATAAACAACATTTCCAGCTGTCTTATAATTTCCAAAACTTCACAGCCTGAACTTTCTTCTCTCTGAATAAAAATGTACATTATACATAGTATGGATACATTATATATCACACCTATATATACATAATGTAATATGTAACTGTAATAATAGAACAGGCTATATGAAACAACATAATGAAATGATACTTATATAGCAATATAATGTAACCACTTCATAGGAATACAATGTATTATGTTAATGAATGATACAATGTGTATATATATATATTAGTATACAGTGTGTACACATTAGTAACATAGTGTGTATGTGTTATATACAATGCAATTGCACATATACATATCTGTCTGGAGACAGGAAAATTTATGATAAGCCTTAAACAGAAATATAAGGAGTTTTTTTATTCTTTCTTAATGTGGTGTGGATGCCATAGTAACTTGGTGTGTTCTGTAGTGAGCTCAGTGACACAATGACAGTACCTCTAAAATAGATGAAATGTGTGAAAGTTAAACAGATATGCTATGGTACTTAAGTAGGACATTCTGCTCTAGTTGTGGGAGTGGGGAAGCCACAGGCCAGCCCTGGAAAATGGCAAAGTGCTGCATTTTGCTGAATGAGATATGCAGTATGTGTGACCTTTCTTTGCTAGGTCTAGTTTCTAGAAAGATCAAATTAGGTTTGAAACGATCATTCTCAATTTCTCTCCCTGGTCACTTTTCTTGCCTCCTGGTGTTTCAAGAGTACCACCTGCACGGGCTCAGCGTGTCTGTCTTTCCTGCGAGGGTAGGGACGTGGATGGGCACTGTGCCGCTTTATTTCCAGATTTGCAGGTTGTCCTGGCCAGAGGTTATTCCTCTGTTTGGGCTTGTTAGAGAGTGGCCTTTCTTTCCAGACTTACTCAGACAGCACTGAGGAGTTCAAAGTCTCAGAGCGCCATTGACCTAATTACCTTCAGACTACCTACCTGTTGATTACCTGCAGCTAAATATTTCTTATCAGAGTCCACCATAAACGTACAGGGTCCATTTTAATGTATGCTGATAACACTTCCAAGGGTGACCCAGAAAACGTCACCAATCCCTCCCAGGGAGGACAATTGCACAGCCTGTTCCAGCACAAGGCTGACAATTACTCACGCCACTTTGCTAATTTCAATACCGTGTCCAGCTCGAGATATTAGGGGAGCTAATTAACCTCGGTGTCACTCAATTTGCCAATCAGGGAAAGCTGTGAGATTGAGTGCTTCTCCTGACAGTGCTCCTATGCCTGCCAAAGACAGGGGGTTGCTGATATGGTGAAACAAAGCAAGAGGACCACAGTGGGGTGGGGCCAAGGAAAGATGGCCAAAACGAAAAGAAAATGTGCACCAAAGAAATGCCGTGAGTGAGTTCCTGGCGAGGTGAGGAAAAAACAGCTGAGTTCTGAGCTTTCCAAGTTTGTGACCTTCTGTACCGTCCCTGTTCCTTTCGCCTAGGTGTGTCTCAGCCAGCTCCGTAGAGTGCAGCCACAGGAAAGGAATAGTGAGCAGAAGGAACATTTATCGGAGGCTGCAGTCTCAGCTAAGAGAATTAACCCTCAGAGTGCCAAAACAGGGTGACATGAAAAGAAGACACAAAAGCCAGAAGAGCCAGAACTAGCATTCTGATTTGGCCTTTCCCCAAAGTGTGTGCAAAGACCAAGCGAGAAACTCCAAGCTTTATCTCCCCAGAGGTAAAAAAAGAGGGGAGAATAGTAGTGCCAAGCTCACAGCCTTCTAAAGAAAGCACATATTTGCTAGTTAATAATTACCAGCTGCAGCTGGCTGTGGTGTCCCATGCCTATAATCCCAGCATTGAGGCAGGAGGATCTTAGCAAGTTGGAGACCAACCTGGACTACAAAGTGAGCTCAAGACCAGCCTGAACTGCACAGTGAGACCTTGTCTCAAAAAAGACAACAACAACAAAGAAATAATGACCAGGTGCACAGAGTTACACAGCACCTGGGCTCCTTAGGTATCATTTGGGAATGGGAATGTTGGAAGAAAATTAGATAGAAACAGGAAAACAATTGCAAGAAAAAAGAAAAGGTCAAGCATTAAAGCTTGACCTGAAACATTATATAATACATATTACATTTTAGTCTTCTTACTTCAACTCTGGATCTCATACCCCGCAGTATCATCACAGCCTGGTCCGTATTGAAGTGCCACAATCAGGACCTCTGGGTCGGGCCTGGGGGAATGCTGTTTTTGTAAGCTTGGTGGAAGATTATGACACATAGTCAGATTTGAAAATGTATGCCCAATGGAGCACTTTCTGCCATAAAGAAGGACCAATGTGAGTCATTTGTAGGAAAATGTATGCACCTTTATATCATTATTATTAAATGAAATAAATCAGACACCTGATCTTAAAAATCACAGTGTTTCCCTTATATGAGACTCCCAATGTATAAATTAATTAAAGAGTAGAATAAATGATAAACAATAGGAAAGGGGAGCTAGAACATTTGAAAAAGGGAAGAGAATCAAGAGATGTGGGGGAGGAGGAGCAAGGGAGGGCAAGGTGATGAAAAAGGAATAAAGATGTGTTCTATGCATGTACCAACTCCATGCAAGAAATACAATCACTGTATACTGCACTCCTGTAGTAATCAAAAACTGAAAAGCATTGTTTTAGAAGCACTGGTCTGGTTCAAGTGAAAATCAGCAAGGAGAAAGCAACAGTCCAGTCTTAAAGAAACTGGTCACTAGGTTGATGTCTGAGAAAAGATATTAGACATGGAGACCAGGGCAGGGATTGTGTTCTTAACCTGGGATTTGTGCCTCTCTGGGGAGAAAATTGGTCACTCCCAGAGATCAGAACCTTCGTGACTGCAGCTGAGACCCAAGGGTGGGGGAACTGCACACAGGTGAAGGATGCAATGGAATGCAAGAATTACATGGCATCTGTCTTTTGTGTCTACAGAGTCTAATTCAGATCAGCTGCTAGTATACCTTTCAAAACAAACAAACAAACAAACAAACAACAAACTGAGCAGAGGAACACACATTTCATGAGCTCATTTCTCTAACCCTGGCAAAATCTCTCATTAGAAGCATCTGCAGCTGAATTAAGTCTTTCAGGTGAAAGTGGAAGGAAAGATGACCTTTAAAATCGAATTGGCATTGCTGTAGCCATAGACGAAGCTGACTAATTCATTCAGATTACAGCATGGCAAGAAATCTTTAAAAGACTATTTGCATTTTATACTAAGAGAGGGAGGCAGAATTGTAAGATAACTCTTATAATTTTCATATCTTAGTCCATACATCCTAATATATAAGCTCTATCTTTGAAAGTGAGTGAAGTTATTCATGGTGGATGGTCCTCCAGTAATTATGTTATATCCAAGGTGAAAGGATTTATGAAGGTGCCATTTTAAATATGCATTTAAAGTCTCTAAACAGTTAACTTTCAGCTAAATAAAGAAAGTGACAATTATAGATTTGCCTAATCAATTTAGTGAGACTTTAAAGCCCGAATAATGTTGGTACTGGTACACAAGGAAGAACTGATCCCAACAATCATGTCACCTTGGCTAATGTAGTACAATCAATGGTAACAATACCATCCAATACACTCCACAGAAAATCAAACTGTGCTAACTGTTAATCTGCCATCTTAAACCATGGATTCAAGATTTACAATTGTATAATGACATCTAAAACAAATCAGAAAATAATATATAATAGATATTCCCTCAACAGTTATTTTACCCTTAGGGGAGAAAATTTAAAATAGATAAAAGGAGAAAATAAACAAATAAAATAAGAGAAGGAGATTAGAAGCAAGGCTGAAGGGCAAAGGAAGATTCCCCAAGTTTTAGGAGACTGGTGAAGAAGACAGGAGGAAAAGATAAAAACAAGGACTAAGTAAAATTAAAGAAAAAAGAAAAACTAAGTAACAACATTCACACTAGTGAAATGAATAATGACAAACAAGAAAAAAGAAAAAGAAAAGCAAAGAGAAAAAGATGAGATTTCTCTGTGATTTGAGGCCTTTGATTATCTTCTGGACTGTACTGTTTTGTGGTAGTGTGCAATGTAAAATATTTCTGCACTGTCCTGGGTAGTCAGAACAGAACCCAGATCTGTTCTGAATGATCCCAGCAATCCTGTCTTTGGAATAGGGTGAGGTGCTGATTATAGTGTTTTCAATTCCACAGAAGTTCAGAGTTCCACGAAAACTAGTTATTTCCCTATGAGAACACATCCCCAATGGCCTAAAGACCTCCCGTTATAACGATGACCTAAAGACCTCCCACTATACCAATGACCAAAAGTCCTCCCACTATGCCCCACCTATTAGAGGCTCCCACTTGTCCCAGTACAGCCACACAAGTATCAAGGTCCCAACACATGAACTTCTGTTGTTTAATTCATGTGCTTACCATAGCAAGGTCGTAGAAATGACAGACAAGTGAAAGGCCAGTAGATGAACATTCCAATTTCTCAAAATTTTCTTGTTCCAGTCTAGAAAGACTGAGAGCCAAGAACACAGCAAAGCTATTTTTCTGACAAACATTATCAGTTTTTTTTTAATATTTATATAACAAGCTTGACATTCAAAGTACATTATGAATTTGCATCAGAAGGAGCCAAATAAAGGTCAGAAAACTGACAAACTTCTTCCAAGACAGGAGAACAACATCAAAAACAGAATTTTAGGGGCCGGGGATTTAGCTCAGTGGCGCAGTGCCTGCCTGGCAAGTGCAGTGTCATGAGTTCGATTCCTGGTACCAGAAAAAAACAAACAAACAAACAAACAAAAAAACACAAAAAAAAACTCAGAACTTAAACTTGTAATTGTTTCCTCAGCAAAAAAATAACTAAAATGCATCTCTGAAGGGAGAATGGTAGGTATAAGTTTGCTAATAGTTTTCCCTTGGTAGGTATTAATTTTTTGTTTATTTTTTAATTTTCCAAAATATAAGCCCATTCTATGAAAAATGCCTTTGTAAAAAAATTTTATATTTGTATTGCCTTTTTTGAGACAAGATCTCTCTATTTATTTTAGGCTATCCTTGTACTCACTATATAGCCAAAGTAGACTAAAATTTGCAGCAATCTGCCTGCCTCAGCCTCCCAAATGCTGGGATTACAGGCATGCACCAATACGCCCAGCCAAATATACATTTTAAAGAATCATGTCTGAAATGAAAGGAAAACCGTTGTTCCATGGACAAGCATTAAATATGTTGTTTAACTTCTTATTGGTGCAAGAAATCCAGTGAGATCTTACAACACACACAAAGAATAATTCAAAAATAATGCTACCTATGTATTAAAAAGTATACACACTTTTCCTTTTGTGCAGCTGATGCTGTGTTTAATCCTTACACTGAAAAATAAAGGATATTAATTTGCAAACAGAGTCAAAACAGACTTCCATCTCTGTAGGGATTGTGGTCATTTGAGCAAGATTTATTCTAAATTATTCTTTGTTATTTGGAACTCCCTTGGTCATAAAATAACTCACAGGGGGCTAAGAAACACAGCCCTACAAAATTAGGATAATAGAAACCACTGTTTTGTCCAAACTTGATATTTTCTTGGAGAAGTGCACACTTGACCATGCACAACTTTTTGTGTTTAGAAATACAATAATTTCCTGGTAGTCGTTAATTTAATTTATTTGCTTCTATTTTACTTCAGCCTTAGGTAGAACTCCGGTATTTTGGAAAATGTTACTACTAAATATAGCCAGTTGGAAAGTTTTAAGTGTACTCTTTGCCCCTCTGAAGCCTTGATAATTTTAGTTTATGAAATGACTGGCAAAAAAGTAATAGGAAAAATTGTACAAATCTATTGTGTACTTAAACAGAGAGGCACAAATTCTGTACGAGGCTCAAAGAGGGTATGGCAGTCTATTCACTCTTACCTCCTGTATTAAAAAGGTGCATATTTATTTACTAACAAGATCTTACCCAGGAGGCCCTCAAACTTGCCATTCTTCCACCTCTGACTCCTAAAATGCTGGAATTTTGATCGTGCACAACCATGCCCTTGCAGCTGGTTAATTTTTAAAGCGTGGAGTTATCTATCTCACAGTTCTGCAGGTTCAGGAACACTGTAGCTTCTCTTGCTGGCTCTGATGAGGAATTTGATAGCATCACAACGGCCTGAGCACAGCAAGAAGGAGAGATCTTATTCAAATCAGGAACCCAGGGAGAGAGTTTAGCACTTTGACATATAAACATTCACGTCCATTCCAGGGTGAGAAGCGTTCCCTTTTGAGAGAAACACAGCAAGCATCTTTGCGTCTGACTCTTTGCTTCAGCTCTTAAATTCCTTATCATGCCGCAATATCACAGCCGTGGGCAAGTATGTCTGCAGTACAGGAACCCAGGGCTATCCCACATTCAAACTGTAACAGAAGAGTAAGAAACAGAATGGAAGGACATACAGGTTTGAGCTTTGTGGAGGATGGTAGGTAGGTAGTGCATGTCTTGGAGAGCGAAGGTAGAATGAAGAAGCAAGCAATGTTTTTTTTTTATGTAGAAAAAATATCTAGCAAACCTCTTCCTGGAGTCATCTATTGCCATCCCAAACTCTCCTTGTCAAAAATCTACCCCAGGAAGAAAGGATAGATTTCAAAAGGAAATGGCAAACAGAGTCAATGCTGTGTTTGCTATTATTAATCTGTTTAGGGATTTAAACTTATTTTTACAAAAAGGGCAGCATTTCAGAGTTAATTTTGTGTCCTCACTTTCCCTGAAAATCCATCCTGAAATATGATAAAGAAATGTATTTCTGTCTGACATATTTTTGAGTCCCATATTTCCAAAGTATGCAAGTCAGTGTGGCTTTGATCAACAGCTCTCAGCTTTCTGTGAGCATCAGAATCCATTAGGGAGTTTATTAAAACACAGATTTCCTCCTTTTCTAATTTGAAGAAAATTGGGTGATGGGGGCAAGACAAAACTTTTCCTAGATTAAGAAACATGACCATCGTTGACCTGACTCATTCTAGTTATGTCAACTTTATTGCTGCTGGTGGGTTTACTTGTAGAAATCTCCTTTCAGGCGCTAATTAATAAACCACAGGAAAGAAAATCATAAACTATGCTATTGAATTCTCTCTGTTTTTATATTTAGAATAGTACTACTCATAATGGGATTTCCCTTATTGTCCAAATTTGCCCATAAATAGCTTTGGCTGCTGAAGAAAAAATAATCATAAAAAAAAAACTTGCCACCCCATGTGGTCATTCAAAATAATTTGTGGCAGACTTAAGGATAATCCCAAGCCAAGGCTTTAAAATTTACAGGGAATATTTACAGTGTCTTTGAGTACTTGAGAATGCTGTCTTTGTCAAAGTAAAGGTCTGTTAATTCCCTTCTTATATTGATTGCTAAGTATTTCATTTATTTGGATGCTATTGTGAAAGTTCTGGTTTCCCTTATTTCTCTCTCAGTGAGCTTGTTATTTGTGTTACAGGAATGCTGTTGATTTTTGTGTGCTGATTTTGTGTCCAGCTACGTTACTGAATTTGGTTATTAAATCTACAAATCTTTCAGTGGAATTCTTGGGGTCTTCTTTGTAGAGTATCATCTCATCTGGAACTAATGATGTTTAAACTTCTTCCTTTCCCATCTGTATTCTTTTTATGTCTTCCTCTTGTTTATTTTTATTTTATTTATTTATTTATTTTTATTTTTTTAGTTTTTTTTCCAGTACCAGGGATCGAACTCATGACCTTGCACTTCCTGGTCAGGCGCTGTGCTGCTGAGCTAAACCCCCAGCCCCTCTTCCTCTTATTTAGTTGCTCTGGCTAATGTTTCCAGACCCATATTGTATAAGAGTGGTGACAGTTGGCATCTTTGTTCCTCACTTTATGTTGGTGGTTGGTTTGTCATAGATGGGTTTTATCAGATTGAGATCATGATCATTTATTCCGAATTTCTGTAGGGTTTTTGTCATGAACTGGTGTTGGACTTTGTCAAAAGCTTCTTCTGCATCTATTGAGATGATCATGTGATTTTTGTTCTTGGCTCTGTCGATATGGTGTATTATATTTATTGATTTGTGTATGTTAAACTATCCTTGCACCCCTGGGATCAATTCTACTTTGTTATGGTGTGTAATCTTCTTGATGATTTGCTCCGGTCTCTTTGCCAGTATCTTTTTGAGGATTTCTGGTTTTTTGGGAATTTTTTTTTTTTGGGGGGGGGTGCCAGGAATTGAACTCAGGACCTTGTGTTTGTCAGGCACATGCTTGCACTACTGAGCTCTGTCCCTGGTCTTTATTGAGGATTTCTGTGTCTGTGTTCATAAAGGAGATTAGCCTGTAGCTTTCTTTTTTGACTGGATCTTTCTCTAGTTTTGGTAATATTTTCAGGATTGACTTTGGGAGTATTGCTTCCCTTTCAATGTCATCAAAGAATTTGAGGAGTAGTGGCATTAGATCTTCTGAAAATTTCTTATAAATTCAGCAGTATATTCATCAGGACATGGGTGTTTCTTTGTTGGTAAATTTTTAATTACACCTTCAATTTTATTAACTGCTATTGGATTATTTAGAATTTTTATGTCTTCTTGATTCATCTTTGGTAATTCTTATGTGTCTAGGAATCTGTTCTTTTCTTCTGTGTTGTGTTGGTTTGAGGTTTTTCAAAGCAGAACAATATAATACAGGACACATATTTTATAAGATAACAGTCACCCGAAGAATCATACAAGAAAGTGCAGGAAATCTGTCCACACAAAAAAGACCAAAGAACCCAATTCAGGGCTTGGATCCCATGGTAATGTCCTGCATGAGTCCAGCTGAAGACCTAGAGCCCATGACAATGCCTCCCATGAGGCCAACTGGAGGCCTAGGGGCCGTGACAATGTCTCATGCAGGCCTGTCTCATGAATCTATGCTGGGAAGGTCCAAAGGTCAGTGGTGGAATCTAGGAAGTCTGTGCCAGCCGGATGAAGGATCTGTGCTAGCAGGCTGAGGGATCTTCACTGCAGCCAGTGACCCTCCTCCTTGAGCTCCTTTGGTGATCAGGAAACTGAGTTCCCATCAGGAAAGGCAACACCATATGCTTTCCCAGGATACTGAGCAGTGCACCATCTTCCCCTCCAGAGTCAGGAAGCAATGCTCAGAGTGAGGACCAGAGCTCCCCTAGAGTGAACTGAAGCCTTTCTCAGAAACAACAAGGTCCCAAGTTCCTTGGAGTATGAAAACAGCCAAGTTCATCAGGAAAGCCAGGATGACAAACTTCTCCAAGGGAACCAACAGCTCCTTATGGCTTCTCTCAGTTTCCAACAGGTTCCCAGTAGCCTCTACCAGCTCACAAAAGCATCCCTCAGATCCCAGCCACCTAACTTCTTCTCTGGTTCTGCCTCTTACGCTGCTGGAAACAATTCTCAGGTGGACCTCCCACACCCAGCATCATGCTTACTTAGTTCAGCTGGGTGTTGTGGGTTGGCCACTAGTTGTCAACCCACTACATGTATTTACCATCTTACTAGAATAAAGATTCGTAAAGTAGGTGATCTGGATTTCTCCTGGATCCTTTGTAATTTCAGTCCTTTCATTCCTAATTGCACGAGTCTTTCTTTTGTTTTTCATAAGGTTGGCTAAGTGTGTATGAATTTTATGTAACATTTCAAGAAACCAATTCTTTGCCTCATTGATTCTTTGTATTATTTCCTTAGACTCAGTTGCATTAATTTCTGCTCTATTGTTTGAGCAATAATTTATAATTTCCTCCCTTGAGCTTTGGGCTTGACTTATTCTTCTTTGTCTAGAAGTTTGAGGTTCAGTATTAGGTTCTTAGTTTGAGCTTGCTCTGCTTTTCTCATGTGAGAGTTCACTGCTATAAATTTCCCTTGTGGGACTGCTTTCATCACATCTCCTGAATTCTGGTGTCTTACACTGGCATTATCATTTCATTTTAGAAGTTGTTTAATTTCTTCTTTAATTTCATCTGTGACTCATTCACTGTTAAGGATGGTGTTATTTAATTTCCATATATTTAGGTAGTTTTTGTGTTTCAATTCCTTTCTATTTGCTTAAGCATGTTCTATAAGCTAGTATATGCTCAATTTTGGAGAATGTTCCATGCATAGCTAAGAAGAATGTATATTCTGATGATGGGTGAACACTCTCTAGACATCTACTAAGTCTGTTTGTTCACAAGTTTGGTTTAGTTCTGATATGTCTTTGTTGACTTTTGTGTCCAGTTGATCTATTTGTGACAGTGGAGTATTAAGTTCCCCCATTATAAGTGTTTTATTGCTTATGTGATTTTTCATGTCCATTAATATCTGTTTTATATAGTTCTTTGTGCCAGTGTTTGGTGCATATATATTTATAGTTGTTGTCTTCTCTTCTCAGAGTTTTTACTAAACAAGTATATAGTGACTTTCTTTGTCTCTTTTGATGAAAGAGGATATCATAAAATAGAAAGCTATCTGTTGATCTTCAAGAGAAATAATCATCATAGTGAAAATGGTCATACTCATAAAATTGTTATACAGATTTAATGTAATTATGGTGATTGAAATACCATTAGCATACCTCACAGAATTAGACAGAATAATCCTAAAATTTATTTAGAACCAGAAGAGACGTAGAATAGCAAAAACAATTCTTTGCAACAAAAGCAAGGCCGAAGGCATCACAATCCTTGGCTTTAAATTATACTATAAAGCTACTGTCATAAAACATTATGGTACAGATGAAAAATCCGGCCTGTAAATCAATAGAACTGATTAGAAGGTGCAGAAACAACTCCAAACACATTTAGTCACCTTATCTTTGATAAAGGGGCCAAGCATCTTCACTGGAGGAAAGATAGCCTCTTCAATAAATGGTTTTGGAACAACTGGCTTTCCACATGCTGAAGACTAAAGCTACAACCATGTCTACCACCATGCCTTAAGCTAAAGTCAAAGTGGATAAAGAATCTAAACAGACACACTAAAATTGCTGGAAGACAGAGTAGGTAGAACTGGACACTCTCTTATATTACACCCCTGATATTGACAGGGAAATGCAATTCTACCATATAGCTTTTACCTATATGGATTTGAAAGCTGATTTCTGACTCCTTATCTTTCAATTTCCAGTGCTGCACACTAGGATACATTCAGACCTCACCAGACCAAGTCCTCTTCACAATGTCAGGTGGATGATGAGCAAAGGCAGAAGGAGAATTCTGGAAGTGAAACAAAAATAAACTCCAGTTTTGATGTGTAACCAATTGTGTTCAGCCTATCTCTTGGCAAACATTGAATTCACCTTCCAGGAGTCTATGCTGTGTCATTTTCCATAACTAATAAGACAGTTGTGCTCAAAATTATTAAACTCCCCAAAGAGTAAAAGCATCATATCTATAGCAGGTTATAAAAATAAACATGTCTTAGCAATTTAACTGGTTTAAACAATTCGATTTGACTCACTGATTGAGAGAACCACACAGACTGTTTCCAAAGAAAAGATTTTAAATATCACAATTATGTAAGGCTGGAACATTAAAATGAATTTGTTCATGGAGGCTCAAGAGATTTTTCCAGAGAAATTGTTAGGGAAGAGTTAATTATCCTACATTAAACTGAAGAGCTACAGAAAAGACTTCACTAGTCTCCAAGAGTAATTTTTGCATTATGCTGTGTGTCAAGAACGTACAGACTTGTACAATAAATATTTCAGACAAAGGGAAAGCTAATATAAGCTAATTCAGGAGAATGTGATCATTTAAAACTATTTTTGACAACTACCTAAGCCCTAAACAGAATTCGTACAGTGTTGCAGTTTTATTTGTGTTAAATCGTGCTATAGTAGCTATATGCTTTTCTTCCTCTTATTTCTTTCCATTTCTTACTCTTTCTTGTTCTTTTTCTTTTACATCTTTTATTTGGCTTTCTTCTTTTCCTCCTTCTCCTCCTCTTTTGTTTCCACTTTCTCCTCTTCCTTTTTCCTTTCCATCTCCTCCTCTTCCATCTCCTTCACCTCCTCCTCCTCCATCTCCTCCTCCATCTCCTCTTCCTCCATCTCCTCCTCCATCTCCTCCTCCTTCTCCTCCTCCATCTCCTCCTCCTTCTCCTCCATCTCATCTTCCTTCACTCTAACTGTTCCTCCTTCTCCACCTCCTTCTCTTTTCTTTTGGTTCTTATTCTTTCTTCTCCTTTTCTCCTCATCCTCCACCTTCTCCTTTTCCCCATCCTCCTCCACCACCCTTTTCTTCTTCTATTCTTCTCTATTCTATTCTTTTCCTGTTCTTTCTTTGCCTTCTTCCCCTCTTCCTCCTTCTGCATTATACAATTGACAGAACCTCTGTCTTTGTGAAGCAAACTATCTGTATCAGAGCTGAAAATATATACCACCATCTGCTATGTATAAGGCACTTGAAAGCTATTTCTACATTTGCCCTTACTTAGAAAATCTGCCTAATATTATTAATAGTGCTCTGTGAAAATGGAGGATATTTTTCAAATTATAACTAATTAGGAGGGAAATACAAACAAGCTCAGCACAGTCACTCATTTTTGTGATCCCAGCTACTCCAGAGGCTGAGGCAAGAGGACACAATTTGGAGGCCCTCCTGGAGATCCTAGTGAGACTCTGTTGCAAATTAAATTTTTAAAAATCTGGGGGTCTAGTTTAGTGGTAGATGGCTTTTTTGGGATGCAAACATGTAGAAGTCCTTCGTGCAGTCTATAGTCTCACACACACAAAACAATATTCTACCAAGCTTTCTACCTACAAATGAAGAGTCAGAGTAGCCATGTCAACACAAAAAGTCTATCTTCTTTTTCTCTGTGAAGTAGAAGCCATATGTTGCCATGGCAAGTATTTAGCACTGTGGCAATATTGAATTCTCCTAGAGTTCCAAACACTTAGTAAAAAATAAGGTCTAACAGTGCTTAACCCATTCTCTTTTCAGAAAGTCGCAGTTTCTCACTGGGTGTGGTAGGGCATGCCTGTAATCCCATCAATCAGGAGGCTGAAGCGGGAGGATCACCATGAGTTCAAGGCCAGCCTGAGTTACACAGTGAACTCAAGGGCAGCCTGAACTACACAGAGAGATCCTGTCAAAAAGAAAGAAAGACAGAAGATCAGAATTTCCAGATGGAGACTCTCTCCATCATGTCATATCATGGGCAGATGTTGAGGATGACTGCCTAGTCTACTCGCCTGTAGGAAACCTCCGACTCCATCATCTTGGAGATGCTGCTCATAGAGGCAATTTCTCCATATTGAAATAGGCTGAGGAAACCCAGGTCTTGGACTGCCTGGTACAATTTTTCTATCCAAAAGGAAATCATCCAATCCAAGACTGGCCACACATTTGTAAAAATTACAGTACTTTTATGTGGGAAATCTTGGGGGTGGCAAAAGACAGGATAAGTAAGTTTATGAAATTTGAGGATATTAGCCAGGACATTAGATAAAAGGAGAGCACTCACCAGTGTGTAATTTCCAATGATTAAGTATATTCATGTCACTATGAGAGTCCTCAACTTCTTTATGTGTGTGAAATCCAAATTCCATACATTCATGACCCCAGACTGATCTGTTTCCAGCGGCATCATAATTTGTAGAAAAAGCCCTGTCTCTTTTTATATTCCTACCTTAAATATACTTTTATTGAAATCTTCCCCCAAATCATGCATTGTTTCTATTTGTTAGCACTTGTGATGAACAACATCTTTTGCTGGATGTGGTTCTTCGACTCTGTCCAATAACATCCTCACATCTTTCCTCATAATTTACCACTGTTTTCCTAGTATTAAAAATGCACAGAATTTGATGTTACTTGTGGTGGTGAAGTCAATGTGGGCCACTACTAAATGTAAAGCATCTGAGGTTTGATTAACTTTAAGCAAGGTGGTTTGATTGACATTATGTAGACATCATAAGGGTGGACAGCTGTGGCAGAACTCTTTTGAGACGAAGGACTTGATTTTCACACCTCCCCTATCTAAGAGCAGGAAGATTGATTCTCTACCAGAGACTAGAAGTTGACACAGCACCAAACAGACATTATCAGAAAACTTCTTTATACCCCTCATTTCTTCTAAAGGTCCATTTATCTTTTCTAAAAATACATTCATTTCCCTTTCCTTTACCTTTTAATATGGCATAATAACTCCCAAAGCTAACAATTTGCTTGGGTCACATATTTCTGTGAATTCCTATATGTAGGCAAATCAAGACTCTTTTTTCCCCTCCTAATCTGTATTTGGTTGATTTGATTAGCAAGCCCTCAATTACTGAATTTAAGGGGAAATAAAACACAATTTTCCTTTTACAGTATCAGCTACAGGGCAGATAAAGGCTTGTTGCTAAGTAAAATACATAGAAATGAAGCTTATAATATTGGTCAGCATTAACTAAAATCATACAATATGCTTTATATGAATACCGAGCGTTATCAGAACCTATATACAGTATATACATGATGTGTGCTTATGTGAAGGCAAAAATGACATTCTCGTAGGAAAAAAAAAAATTGCACTACCATCCCCAGGCCAATATCTGTGCTTTTATGAGTGTACTACTTCATTCAACATAGTTGAATAATTTGACAGGTTCATCTTGTCAAAATTTCCATGCTTTTTCATGTGGAATCATATTCCATTATATGTGCATTTTCTTTATTCACTCACCTCATGATGGGCATGTGAATGGCATCCACCTGTCCACTGATATGGAATAGACTTCACTGAGCATGGCTATGCAACTATCACATTGAGATTCTGACGGATACTCAGAAGTGCAATTACTCAATCTTATTTTTTTTTTCTTAATGAAAAGGAGCACCACAGTCAAAGTCAGATTCAGGAAATGGAATTCCTGACTCTTAAATACACTTGGATAAAGGTAAGGTAGTGATCTACAGAGACAAGGGCTTCCCCAGACATTTATTTCCCCAGAGCTTTGTAAATAGAGAGAAGCCTGAACATCGATTACAGTTATTTGAGTAGAATAAGCCTCTGGAAGCCATGCAAATTTTGTGTTTACATTACCTTCTGTAACTTTATTTCCATATATTTTTCATTTCAACAGTGATTTCCACTAATCAGATTTTTTTTGTAGTTGTTGTTGATAATCCTATTATTTCCCATGAAAAATGGAATGTCAAGTTACATGCTGTGTTGTTTATAATAATTTATCCAGAAAGGAGACATATAGACTTCTAATAACCATTTAAAAACCAATCATAATGATAAGTTGGGGAACTTTGGAGAAAGCCCAGTGAGAGGAATGTGTCACTTAATTAAAGTCTTCAAGTCTGGACGTAATTATTCAAAGGACTGTGGTACATCTGCAAACACTGAGATTATTCTGATTCCAAAGGAGGCAGATAATAAATTTAGATGATGATCCTCATAAAGGAGGACAGCCATTCATAAGAGGTATCAGGAAGTGACAGACACACAATGTCCTGTTGCTACTCACTGGGTAAAATCCACACAAAATGAGGGCCAGGAACTTTATCACCTTTCAGCTGTTTTTCTCACCCTGAACCCTGATCCCCTGGATGGATGTCATCTTCCTTGTTTGCAGTAACAAAGACCCCATTTGATCTTCATTGTCTGGTGCATAGCATCCCCAAAACTTGATATTTCCTGGGTGATGCATAAGGGTCTTTTGAGATTTGCAAGAAGTGCCAGTCCGTGATATCTGTTTTTATGTCCATGAGTTAACATAAAGCAGGGGCTTTGCAAAAATCGAGGGTGCAGAATACTGGACGGAAAGACCAAGAGCTGGGCATACTTGTGCACACCTACAATCCCAGCTCTCTGTTGCAAGTGGAATCTCAAGTTCAATCCCAACTTGGAGAACTTGGTAATTTATCAAAACTCTGTTACCAAAACAAACAAACAAACAACATCAATGACTCTCTATATATAGGATATGTGAAAATCCCACTGTTCATGGTAGATTCCTCCACCACTAAAATCATCTGACACCACATGTCCTTTGTGTCTACCTGGGGGATCCCACCAGACAAAGGACCCCTGAAAAGTAGTTGATATGGTTGACCGTGTTCCCTACAGTTCATGCAAAATAAACTTAGTTCTTAAATTCATACCATGAGGTATTTGGAGGTGAGAATTTGGGGAGGTGATTGTAGTTAGGCGAGGTCATGAAGTTGGTGTCTCCCTCATGGTACTAATGATTTTTAGCAAGAGGAAGGGTAGTTTGATTCAGCATGCTTATTCCATCCCTACCATATTAAAAAGTAGCAAGAAGAACCTTATCAGATGTCAAGGACCTTGTGCTTAAACTTCCAAGCCTTCAGTACCATGAGACACATAACCATTCTTCTATACAATTAACCTAGTCCCTGGGATTTTGTTATGCAACAGAAAACAGACCAAGACAGTAACCCATCCTAAGTAAGATTCTCATTTTTCTCTTGACTTCCTTTTCTCAAAATTTTTACTCTATTTTCACTTGAAAGAGGAGGTGGGTGTGGAGCAATTGGGACTTTCAAAGAGGAAGGTGTCTTTCCAACATGGTGCTATAGACTCTTTCATTTTCAGTACTGGTTTCGAAGAACCAGGCTCCTCTGAAATGAGGGCAAGATGATTTTACTCTTTGAGCAGTTCACTTTTTAAAGAGAACCAGAGAAAAACTTTTGCAAAGAGGATGGAGAGCAGAAACAAAGAATGTGAAGCTTCATTTCAGGAGAGTTCCTGGGTTGGTCTCAGATTTGCGAAGCCCACACGGAGAATACAGAATACTGACCTAATTATCTGTCTGCCCCAAATACCGACACAAAAATAGACACCAGCAGAAGCAGAAAAGCCAGATATGTCCTTGTTATTTTTCCATTTTGGTCCATGGCCAGACTGTCCAAGAAAGAAACAAAATTTCTGTCTTTCTTGAAGAATCTTTATGGGTCAATGGCAGGATTTTGAGGATAATCTCCATTTCTGTCTGAAATGGATTTTGCTGGAAATTACCACTGAGAATTTTACCTTCCAAACTGAACCACAGAATTTCACAAAACTGGTACTGATATGCTCAGTTTGGAAGGTCTATAAAATCTCTTTGAGGAGAAATATTTTAGAAGGGTATAATCGGCCCTCCCGAGCCATGAGTTCTGTGTGCAGAGTCAAGCAAACACTGATCAAAAATAGTTTCTAAAAAACTTGTGTCTCTACTGAACATGTACGGACTCCCTTTTTATAGCCATTATTTTCTCAATAATACAGTAGAGCCACTATTTACATAGCATTTACATTGCATTAGCGATTATGAGTAATGTACAGATGACTGGGAGCATATGGAAGGATATGTGTAGGTTGTATGAAAATGTATACAACCATTTTATGTAAGAGACTTGAGGATCTATGGATTTTGGTATCTGAGAAGTCTCCTGGAACCAGTCCCTATTGGATTCTGAGGGATAACTGTATGACTATTTCTCTACTGTCATTTGTTGAGGTTACTTGATTTCTTTCTGAACCACCATCAGTAAAAATACCTAACCCTGGTTTGATGGTACATGACTGTAATTGTAGCACTCTGGAAGGCTGAGGCAGGAGGATTGCAAATGTGAGCTCAGCCTGGGCAAATGAGTGACTTAGTGAGACCCTGTCTAAAAATTTAAAAGAAAAAAATTATAAAAGGACTGGGGTTGTGGCTCAGCACAAAGGCCTTGTGTTCCATGCCAGGTACTGCTAAGAAAAACAGAACAAAACAAAGATTATTAACAGTAACAGAGAAAAAACTAAAGGTGAAACCCCATTAGTACTTTGAAAGATTGCATATTCATTTGAAAGAAGGAATGAGTTGTGAATAAACCTATGAAGGCCTTTTGTCACTGGTAATAAAAAGAAAAAGATAATAAAAAGCAGAGAGATAGTTCTTTCCACAAGGGAAAAGAGATAAAGAGATGGAGGCTGGGAAGAAGGAGAGGAGGAAAAGAAGGTGAAAAAGGAATTAAGATTGGTTATATATATGCACCAACTAGACCGAAGGAATGTAAACATCATATACTGTAGAGATGGACACATAAAATAAAAGTTGGAAGAAAAAGAACAATTTGAAAGTCTAATGACTCGGAAGTCATGTTATTTTAAAAGTTTACAGAATAAATTTTTCCAGAAATAAAAATATTCTTTTATTTCAATAGGTATTATCTTTGCTTCCATTTATTATGTAGCTTCATTGAAGCTGGTGAAGTTGACAATTTGAATATTCTTCAATCTCAGCAGAATTATCTTCACCCTTCATGGTACAGCATGGATGAGGAAAATCTTATCAGTTATAACCAAGGAAGAAGTAAAACCTTGAGTTCAAGGAACACAAAAAAACTTGGAATACAAGAAGTAGCTATAACAGAAAAGAGAAGACAGAAGTCTCAAAGTAGAAGCCATTCAAAGGCTGATCTTAGAAACTGTGCTATTTACACATAATGGGATACTACCTCACCAGGATGATAGACTTGGGTCATTAATAGGAAAATGGATGTACCTTGAGACCATAATGATCAAGTGAAGGAAATGAAACACAGGCTTAAATATTTCAGGGCTCTGTTGTATGAGAAGTCCAAGTTATAAATAAATAGCATAATAAAAGTTAGTAAGAATGAGGGAGGAAGGTATTTCTTAACCAAGGAGACAAAAAATGAAGGGTGGAAGGGGAGAGGGAAAACAGATAAAAAAAGCAATTAGTAAGTTGCATATGTCTGCACCAACTGTAAACATTATGTACCTCAGACATGCGCTAATAACAAAATAGTATACAGTTAAAAAGACTAATTCTAACAATTCTAGCACAGTAGTGCACTACCTAATAAACTTTCAGTCCAAGAAGGACTGTATCAATCATGCAGGATTGACTTTACATAAGTTTCAAGTCATATAAATGGTTATAATTTTCACTCTCAGTAGAGTCATATTTGTATATGTGTCCTCTTCAGTGTTTACATGTTGGTGAGAATGAGCAAGGATGAGCCTCTCAGATCCTTATTGTTAGGGAACACTGTCTTGGTTACTTTTCCCTCATTTCTGAGATAAAATACCTGACACCCAGAATTAAGGAAGGAAAGGTTTATTTAGCTCATAGTCTGTGGAGGTTTCAGTCCATACTTGGCTTGCTCCAAGGCAGGGTGTCACATGGCAGAGGGCAACAGTTCATGGTGGTGGAAGATAGCAAAAGCAGGAAGAGCAAAAGGGAGGAGTGGTGGCAAGCAGCCTCTTTCTCTCTGTTACATATGCAAACTGTCCACTCCAGGCTGGTGTAGCACTTACACCCATGGATCAAAAACTCTAAAAGCCCACCCCATGACTTCATCTGGCTTCCGAGGGACACCCAGCCACAAACCATAACAAACACATAACTGTATAGCAATTAAAGCAGAATCCCTAACTTTTTGGCTGCATGGATAGATTTTAGGGAAGGCATTTCTTCCAGATGTTTTTCCGCAGAGCAGGTAGGTGGGCTGGTTTCAGAATGATTCAAAGAAGCATGGAATCTAGATCCCTCATACACACAGCTCAATGTAGGGTTAGAACACCTATGGCTCAGGTTAGGGATCCACAAATTATAGCAACTCCCAGACAATACTGTTGTTCATCTGGCCACAAGGTTCACCTCCCACAACACCAACTTTCTTAGTATCCAAGTAATACCAGGACCTTGTTCAATGAATTAATTACTTCTTAATAGAATTGTGTCAGTGGTTCAAAATAACAACTCATCTGTCTAGCCAGCCATGTGTACATTTTTGAAGAGACCCAGGAGCTTAAATGAACTGAGTTCTAGCTGGGCAAAAGTGTGATGTGGGTGAAGTACCTTCCCGTATTATAGAGACAATTTCTGCAGGTCTGCAACAGAGAAAGAACTCTGGAGACCAGCAGAAGAGAAAGAACTTCAGGGACCTTGCAGTAGAGCAAAAATTTCCAGAGTGTTTAAATCTAGAGCATAAATGAAATTCTAATCAGGCAGTCAGGAATAAAAAAAGAAAAAAAAAAACAAACTTGCATTCTAATTTGAAAGATGGCATAATAATATACTCAAGGACAGCTTCCCTAAGGAAGTCATTCTTTTTCTATTTATACTTTTTCGAGTCGAGATCATAATTGTAAAGCTATTTACAGATCATTTCGAATGATGTCAGTAAATGGTAATTCTCTTTGGGTAAATAAGTTTGGGCCAAGTTTTAGCAATCAACCATAGAAAGCATGTGTACAGGCAAATGATGAATGGAATGATGTGTCTGATTGCATAAGAGTTGCATGGCTGATTTTTACGTCTGCCCACTTCCATCATTTTCTTTCTAAATTAGACATGAAATGTTTATAGGTTGTGATTTTCCAAGTGGCTCGTGCAGCTTAATTGTAGGATTTACTTGGGGCCAACCAAACAATGTTGGAGTTCACTCTGTTACAGTAGAATTGACTGAAGGATAGGTATAACAATATGTTATTATTCACTCAAAAAGTGCTCATGCTGCTCAGAGAGGCCAGTTCTTATCTCAACTCCATTCCAATTAAGAGGATGAGTAGGTATTTTTGGATCCTTAAGAGCTTATGATTTTCATTTATGCCTTCTCAGCTTTTGAAAAATGTTTAATGAACAAAAGTACAATGTAATGAAGCATGCCAAATAGAATGACTATAAAGATATATTTCTCATCTCTATCCATTCTGACTTCCTCGGCACTTTTAGTTACAAACACAACATAGAAACTGGGTTTGGGAGTTGGAGTACTGCATTTCACACATATAAATTATCTATTTATTCAAAGATTTCTACTTGTTTTTCTTCTTTACTACTTTTACTGTCTGTGGGATAGGTGTTTGGAGTACACACAGCCTAAAAAGAAAATGTCGTTCCTGCCTCACATCACATAGAAATCCCTACCTCACACCACATACAAAACTAAAAATAAACCATAAGTGTATATATCAGAGCTAAACTGTACATCTCTTAGAAGAAAACTATACTTCATGACGTAGGTATCCCTATGTGTTAAGCTATAATTATTAGTCATTATGAACTAAGGCATAGTAGATGATAATGTTATTTTATGGAAGAGAGACTTGCAAATCATGTTAATAAAAAGCAAAAAATTAAGTTTAAATATGAAACTTAACTAGTGAGGAAAGATCAATTGACTGAAGAACAGATTGTGAAATATTTTGAGAGCTGTGTGCCAAAGTATGTTTAATGGGTTTACTAATGATTTTCAGTGTGCACTTTTCAAGACACATAATAGATGGGTGAAACAATAGTGCCAGACCCTCTCTACATGCATTATGGATATAGCAGCAATCTTTCTGATGACCTAGACAGATCCCAAGTTACTAACAGGTGGGTAGTGTGTACAGTACAGATGCAGTGGACAAAGGGATGATTCCTTTATCAGGCAAGACAGAGCAGGAAGGTATAAAATTTAACTGAGTGTTGTGATTTGGATCTACAATATGCCCCAATGGCTATGCCTTTGCGAGGTGACTGTGAATTGATGGGGTTTAGGAAGATGATTAGGTCATGGGGACTCTCAGTTCATGAGTGGTTCAGTCTACTAGTAAATGGACCACTGGATGGTATTATGAGGAGGGGACTGAAGTTTAGGAGGTAGAGCCTCAATGAAGAGAGTGAGTCATGATAGGAGGGACTTAGGGACTACATCCGGTCCTAACTTCTTCTCTTCCCTTTTCCTCTTTATCACTCTATTGCTCTGTCTCTCTATTTCCTTCTCTCTCTCTCTCTCTATATATATATATATATATTTTTTTTCTCTCTCTCTATCTCTCTTTTGCTTTCCCTGTCTAGCTCTTGCTCTCTGATTCCCATGAGGTGAGTACTCTTACTCTACCCTACCCTTCCAATATGATGTTCTCCCACACTGTACCTCTAGAATGGATGATCCAGCCAACCGTGGGCTGAAACTCTAAAACCAGGGGGCTGGAATGAACCTTTGTTCCTTTAGGTTGATTTTATCTATTACTTTGTGGCAGTGATGGAAAACTGGCTAAGACAACATGTTACTCAGAATGACATGCATGGGAATTATATAAATTGTTTAACTCTGGAATTTTCCTTCTCATAATTTTGGACCACCATTGTCCATGAACTAAATGAAGTAAAACAAAAAGTTAAACTAGATGAGGATGGGACAACCATTCTTGGGACAGAAGAAGCATTTTACACAAGAAAGAGAATAAAAAGAGACCAAAAAAGGCAGCCTGTTTCACTTACCTTGGGCAAATACAGCTGATTTCTGCATTACACATCACCATCAAATAAGCCAAGTGAACCAACCATCTGCCAGTCTATTTCACTCATTACCCAGGCAGCAAAGGGTGAAGTCATGGGGTCACGATCATGATAGTAATGACAAGTAAAGACATAGGTCTCTGCAGTACCAAATAAAAGCTCTCAGAGGAGGGATCTTCTCCACCCAAGCACACCACACAGGCATGAGATGGAGGACTTGGACAGCTACCCTGTAGGCTGGTCAAACAGGATTCCTGCCATACTTACAGAGAGAGAGCCAAGGGCTTGGTTCCCTGGGTAGACCAGATGTCTGATGGAGCAGGGTGCAATCTCCCAGCCAGCTGCGCAGCCTTTTCCTTTTAATTTTTCCCTTTTATGGCATATGTAACTAAGGACTGGCTGAAACTTCAGTACAGAGACATAAAGTACAATCCCTAAATGCTACTACTATGATGGCAGGCTTAGGTAGCTGTGTATGACACTGAGAACTACTTACCTGCAGTTTACCAATGGTATGTTTTACGATAGACATACGAACCTTTAATACTCCTCCACTTTCTTCACCTTTCTTGGATGGCTCCTGCAAAAATTAAAACAAATGTGTATTCATTTTCAGGTGCAAAGTACTCAACATTCACAATTCAGATGGAGACACGTTTATACAGGCTAACATTTTCAAAGGTTTCAGCACATGGATGGCTGATTCTAAAGCAGAAACATGGTAGAAGAGTGTACAGAGAAAAGATGCTCAATTCATGGGATGTAGGTAGCAGAGAACAAAGAAAGATCCTAAGAAGAAAGGGTGAGGGACCATATATTATCTCCAAGGTCATGGACCAGTGACCCACAAAGGCAGACCCAGGGGTGTGTTCACGTTTACTAGTCTAGATGTTTCTTGCCTAAGTAATTTTCTCATGTTTGGGACAAAATGGCTGACTCCCACAACCCTAAGGAGGAAAGCTTTATTTGGGCTCAGTTTGTAGAGGTTTCAGCCCATATTTGCCTGCTCCAAGGTAGGGATGGCAGAGAAGCACTACAGAAGACACAGAACTCATAATATGGCAGTAACCCACCTTCTCCCAACATTGCATTTAGCTACAAATTCATCCATGGCCTAATCCACTGATGGTTATCCTTCCCTTGCGACTAAATCATCTCCCAAAATCCCCACTTATGAGTACATAGGCTTTTGAGAGGACATTTGCATATAAACCATTTCATCTCAGAAGTCAGTCGAGTTGAAAATCAAGAGTAATAGTTCAACTATCAATAGAGATGTGTTGGGGCTGGGGATTTAGCTCAGCATCACAGTGCCTGCCTGGCAAGTGCCAGGTCATGAGTTCAATTCCTGGTAGTGGAAAAAAACAAAAAGAGATGTTTTTTTTGCCTGTGTGCTTTTCAGCATAAATATGTATATAGTCTACCACTAAATTCTTTTATTATTTTAACTCACTAATCCCTTTATCTCCAAGCTTAACACCATTGAAAATCACAATGTGATATGATTGGACCCCTAGATTATAAATTTAACAGATTTACTTAGATGACATCTTACCTATTTATTGATCCTAACAAATAATACCTGTCACATGGTTTCACATTTATTAGTCTGTTCCTAAACCAAGAATGGACCCCTGGGGGCTGGGGATTTAGCTCAGTGGCACAGCCCCTGCCTGGCAAGCACAAAGACGTGAGTTCGATTCCTGGTACCAGAAAAAAAAACAAAAATGAAAAAAATAAATAATAGATCCCTGGATACAGTGTCAAGGTGGCCCTGTTCAGGACATCTTCAGTGGCTGACCTCTCTCTCTCTCAAATCTACTGGCCTGTTTCCTTTAAGTCAAATTCCATGATTCAATGGTGAACACAAGTATTGCTAGTTATGGGACTGTACAGTAGGACCAACAGAACCAAAGCCTCCCAGACCCACAAATCTTATAAAGATCCTATCTACCAGCTGTATACTAGATTTTGGCCTTCATAGAACTCAGTAGTTACTACTTGCACTTTTTTGTTTTTTAACTTTTAGCAGCTGAACGATCTCCTGTGATGAAGACCAGGCAGTGTATTAGCTTTTCCTTGCCCCACAAAATATCTGACATACACAGTGTAGGTGAGAAAAGAACTACTTCTGCTCATGGTTTCAGAAGTTTTAATTCCTGATTGGCTGGCTTCCAGCAGACAGGACATGGACATAGGGCACAGAGAAGGAGTGTGCTCATCCTCTAGCAGCTGGGAAGCAGAGAGTTTTTGAAAGAGCCGATGAAGAGATACACCGCCATCAGATAGCTATTCATCTGAGTTACCAATCTGAAGATAACAAAATGTAATACCACAACCATTGTTAATTTCCTATCACATTCTCTGAAATTCTGTACTACTTTTCTTATTTTTGTGTTGTTTTGTGTATGTCTGTGTGTTTGCTAATATGTTTTCTTTCATCATTAAAATTTTAAAAAATGATATGCCCTCCAGGACACCTCTCTAGGGACCTACTTTCTCCAAAAAGGGCCCATCTCCTAATAGTGTATTTGGCCATTAAATGATCAATACATTAATCCATTAATGAATTAAGTGTCTTCAATGTGTGTATCTATGGGCGACACTTCATATTTAACCATAAAAATGAAACTTACTTGGAGCCAATATGATGCCTGACAATTTCAGCCCAGTATATTTGTATTTTCATAAAGATTTTGATTCTTTCTTTTTCTTTTTTTTGGTCCTGTGAATCGAACTCAGGACCTTGCACTTGCCAGGCAGGCACTTGTGCCACTGAGCTATAACCCCAAGATTTTGATTCTTGAGGTGAAATAACTTGAGTCAAAACCAAGGTGTTATTGAGAACTTGGATTTAAATACTGGCTCTGAGCCGGGCGTGGTGGCGCACACCTGTAATTCCAGCACTTGCGAGGCTGGGGCAGAAGGATCATTTTGAGTTCAAGGTCAGATGAGGCTACAAAGTGAGCTCAAGGCCAGCCTGAACTGCATAGCGAGACCCTGTCTCAAAAAATATACTGGCTCTGTAATGTGTCAGCCCGCACCATACAACTCACTTCTCAATCTGTTTTAGCCTTGAAATCATTTTAAAACAGGAGATAATAGAAACGGTAGGTGTGTGAGTGTGTGCATGCATCTGTGTGTATATGTGCATGTTGTGTACAGCAAGATCATTGCACTCTGAGAACTTATATATACAATTACTGTCATCAGATGTGTATGTGGATACTCAATGTATATCAGTCACATTTATAACTTGCTTATTTATTATACAGGCTGGCTCACACAACATACCAAAGACTTGTTCCAGATTGATTCGAATATATTTCTGCTCATGGTGCCCAAGAAACCATCTTGTTTGTCTTTATTTAAGGTCAGGGATGAGGTAAGTCATGAGAATCAGCACCTACCACAATCTCATCAAAGCAGGTATATGCAGTATTTCTTTCTAATTCTTAATTGTAAACCTCTTATTTGGTAATTATTCTGTGTGATTGTCATTACTCTTACAATTTGGAGAAGATTCTTTTTCAATGATTTGGACAAAGCATTTTTTTTCCAAGTTGATCATTGCACAAACTGATGATGATGTTCGCTCCACAAACTAGAGCCTCTCAATCTAAAATACACTTCTGAATATCCATATCATTCTCATTTTAGAATTGGTAGGGTCTGGGGATTTAGCTCAGGGGCACAGTGCCTGCCTGGCAAGCGCAAGGTCATGAGTTTGATTCCCAGAACCAGAAAAACAAAACAAAACAAAAACAGACAAACAGACAAACAAACAAACAAAAAATAGAATCGGTCTCAGTGGACAGTGATGTATTTCTGTATCACATAAAGGTTAAAAAAAACTTTTCTCACAAAAGTAAATTATGCATCTGGGATCACATGTGACAACTGGAAGATTATTTACATAAGAAGAGGATTTCCTTTGTTAAGAATTCTGTGCTCCTCCTGCCTATTTAACACTTGAAGTCATAATCCTTTGAGTTACGTTGCTATCATTTCCATGGTAACCAATTGAGATTTAACAAATTGAGGATTATGATGGGGATCAAATGACAGCAACAACTGAAACAGGTGGGATAAATAAACTTTCTCTAAAAATTACCAAACTTTTATTTTTAAAGTACGAGACTCACTTTAATTTATAAAGATCCAGATGAAAATATCGCCCATCGGATTATGGTTTTCAGCAGCCATAAATTTAGTTCCGGTTAGGATCACAGGTAAAGGCTGATGTAAATTGTCCTCTCCTGCCCACTAGACAGACCACAGAGCTATTGTTTTGATTTGTTGAAGTTTTACTGGCAAAATATTCTGAGGTTAAGTTTGCCAGTCCTTGTTTTCAAAAGCTATTTCCCACCTGTTCTCAACTTGCAAAAGCATACTTTTCTAGACTTCTCCTGGAACCTGAGTTTATTTACATCTATATTTAGCTCATTTTCCAATCACAGGCGATAGGAAAGTACCCTCCCCCAAATCACAGAGTTGGAAAATAACATGACCCCAATTTTGTTCTGATTCTCTGATGTTGTCGGAACTGTCTTTGAAGCGGTCCTTGGGAGCTGTTAAATTTTCAACCAAGGTACAAATAACAAACAGGGAATCAATTTTTTCCTCTGACTCTTCCTACAAATAAACTTTTTTCTGAGATATGATTGGATTTATTCTCAAATTTTAAAAGAATATGCTTATGACAGATCGGGGTTTTAGTATGTGAACTATCCCATGTCTGAAGTTTTCAGACACTGTCTCAGTCCTTTAGAAAAGTAGTAAAAGAAGATAAAATGATGACATTCTATGCAACACTTACATATATCAACGCCACTCAGTGAATTTAGAATAGTCAGATACTAAGATTAGCTATTTTCACATATTTATAGGAATTCTGGCCAACTATTTTTTCCTCCAGGTCTCTAGTATGAATCACAAAGATCAATACATTGTCTAAGGCATTTATCAGAACACTGTAATTATGTCAAATTTGGTTTTAGAAAAGAAATTGGGAAAAAGTAATTACATTTAAAGTTCATATTATTGTGTTTACTCTTCACCCCAAATTCCTATGTGAAACCCTAATACCGAGGACCCCAAGCTGCGATCGTACCTGGAAATGAGATCTTTAAAAGGGTTATTAAGATAAAATGAAGTCACTACGGTCAACTCTAACCCAAAAGAACTAGTTTCCTTATAAGAAGAAGCCAGGAGCACACAGACACACACACAGAAGCATGGCCATGTGAGGTCACAGGGAGAAGATGATGTCTACAATCCAAGGACAGGGGCCTTGGGAAGAAACAGCCCTGCCCATACCTCAACCTTAGACATGAGACACTGCTTATTCTGCAAACCATTTAAAGTGGACTCTTAGATAAGCTGTACTGTCATAT